>NW_026961038.1:0-19862 GCF_021018805.1 Prinia subflava | reverse complement strand
GATGTGGATTGTTATTGGGACTAAGCTGATTAGAAATGAGGCTTTGACTGTTTGTGTGATGGTGTTGGGAGTGTTTTTGAGGCTGTCTGATAATAGTGGGAAAATGATTGGAGTAGTTAGGGTTGTTAGGGTTAATAGTGTGAATGTGTTTAGGGTTAGTGGTAGGTCCATTACTTTCACTTGGATTTGCACCAAGATACGTGGTTCCTAAGACCATTGGATTGCTATTATCCTTTGAAAGTAAGGGGGCTGAGGTTTTAGACTCAGATGCAAGAATTAGCAGTTCTTGTTGGTTAAACCTCCCCTCGGCAGGTAAGAAGGTTTTAACTTCTATCTTTAGAGTCACGGTCTAATGTTTGGGTTGAAACTATACTTGCATACTGGGATGCCGGAGATTAGCTCTGGCTTTAAGATGAGGAGGGCTATTGGGATTATGTGTAGGGCTATAAGAAGATGCTCTCGTGTGGAGGAGTTTTGGATTGATGTGATGTGGGATGGGAGTGCTCCTCGTTGTGTCATTGTTAGTATGTATAGGGTGTATGAGGCAGTTAGGAGGATTGCAATGCCTGTTAGGATGATTGTTAGGGAGGATCAGTTGAACAGGGCGATTACAATGGTTAGTTCTGCTATAAGGTTAGTTGTGGGGGGTAGTGCCATGTTTGTTAGGTTGGCTAAAAGTCATCAGATGGCTATTAATGGGAGTAGGGGCTGGATGCCTCGTGTTAGTAGTAGAATTCGGCTGTGGGTGCGTTCGTAGTTTGTGTTGGCTAGGCAGAATAGTATGGATGAGGTTAGTCCGTGTGAAATTATTAGGATCATTGCTCCTGAGAATGCTCATTGGGTTTGGATTATAGTTGCGGCGATGACAAGGCCTATGTGGCTTACTGATGAGTAAGCGATTAGTGACTTTAGGTCGATTTGTCGTAGGCAGATGGCACTAGTTATGAGCGCTCCCCATAGAGAGAGGGTGATGAATGGGTAGTGCAGGTTGTTTAGGGATGGGTTTACTAGGATAGTGACTCGTATGATGCCGTAGCCTCCCAGTTTTAAGAGCAGGGCTGCGAGAAGCATTGAGCCGGCAATTGGGGCCTCTACATGAGCTTTAGGCAGTCATAGGTGTAGTCCGTATAGTGGAGCTTTGACCATGAATGCTACGAGAAGGGCTAAGCTGGCTGCTAGGCCCGTTCAGGAGTGTGTGATGGTTGGGTGGGATAGTTTAAGTATTGGGAAGTATAATGTGCCAGTTTGGTTGTGTAGGTGCAGGATGGCGATTAGTAGGGGGAGTGAGCTGGCAAGCGTGTAGAACAGTAGGTAGATTCCGGCTTTAAGTCGTTCTGGTTGGTTTCCTCATCGGGTGATGAGGATTAATGTGGGGATTAGGGTTGCTTCAAAAGCAATGTAGAATAGTATGAGTTCCGAGGCTGAGAAGGCTGATAGGATGAATAGTTGAGCTAGAATGATTGTTGTGATGAAGATTCGTTTGCGGTTGGTTGGTTCTTGTTCTAGATGGTTTTGACTTGCCATTAGCATCAGAGGCAGGAGTCAACATGATAGGACTAGTAGTGGTGAAGAGATTTGGTCGATAGCAGTCCAGTGAGATAGGTTTTTGTTTGGGTAGTATGTTGGGGTGAATAGCTGTAGGCTAATGGCGGCAATTAATATGCTGTGTGTTGTGGTATTAGCCCAAAGGTACTTGCTGGGTGAGGATATGGTCATGGGAAGGAGTATAATAGTTGGTATGATGATTTTTAGCATTTTAGGAGGTTAAAGTTGTGGAGGTGGTCTGAACCGTGGGTGCGTGTTGAGGCTACTAGTAGGGCGAGCCCCGTTCCTGCTTCGCAGGCTGAGAATGTTAGTATAAGTATTGGTAGTATGGTGGCGGATGTTATTTGTGTTTGGATGGGTCATATTGACAGGGCTACATATATAGACAATATCATGCCCTCTAAGCATAGTAAGGCTGAGATTAGGTGGGTTCGGTGGAAGGCTAGGCCTAAGGCGCTTAGGGAGAAGGCTGAGTAGAAGCTTAGGTGTAGGAGGGTCATTAAGAAAGTTATAGGGTTGTGGCTATAATCTGTTGAGTCGAAATCAACTGTCTTGGTTAGACTAACTTTCTGTTATTCGGCCCATTCTAGCCCTCCTTGGGTTCATTCGTACACTAGACCTAGGGTGAGGAGTAGGATAAGGACTGAGGCTCATGTTAGTGTAGTGGTTGGGGCTTGGAGTTGGGTGGCTCATGGAAGAGGTAGGAGTAGGGCAATTTCTAGGTCGAACAGTAGGAATAGGATTGCTACTAGGAAGAATCGAATGGAGAATGGTAGTCGAGCGGATCCTAATGGGTCAAAGCCGCATTCGTATGGGGATAGTTTTTCTGAGTCTGGGTTCGTTTGGGCCAGTCATAGGTTTAGTATGGTTAGGGCGATGCTTAGGGTTATGGATAGGGTGATTATAAATGTGATTATGTTTATTGCTCTTCTCTGGGTTTGAACCAGATTTTAAGGATTGGAAGTCGATTGTAATTAGTATACTAGAAGAGCAGGATCCTCATCAGTAAATAGAGATATATAGGAATAGTCATACGACGTCTACAAAGTGTCAGTATCAGGCTGCTGCTTCGAAACCAAAGTGATGGTTTGGTGTAAAGTGGAATTTAATGAGGCGTAGGAGGCAGATTAGGAGGAATGTGGAGCCAATGATTACGTGTAGGCCGTGAAATCCAGTGGCTACGAAGAAGGTAGACCCGTATACTCCGTCTGCGATGGAGAAGGGAGCTTCGTAGTATTCTATGGCTTGTAGTGCGGTAAAGTAGAATCCTAGGAGGACAGTTAAGGTGAGAGCATAGATTGCTTGTTTTCGGCGGGCCTCTATGATAGCGTGATGGGCTCATGTGACGGTGATTCCTGAAGCTAGTAGGATGGCAGTGTTTAGTAGCGGTACTTCTATGGGGTTCAAGGGTTTGATTCCTGCTGGTGGTCATTGTCCTCCTAGTTCTGGGGTTGGGGCTAGGCTTGAGTGGAAGAAGGCTCAGAAGAAGCCTAGGAAGAAGAAAGCTTCTGATGTGATGAACAGGACTATGCCGTATCGTAGCCCTTTTTGGACGGTGGGAGTGTGGTGACCTTGGAATGTGCTTTCGCGTACAATGTCTCGTCATCATTGGAATATGACTAGGGTGGTTGATAATAGGCCAATGGCAAGTAGTTGTGGGGAGTGGTAGTGGAATCATATGGTTAGGCCGGACGTGGTTAGTAGGGCGGCGGCTGCTCCGAAGATGGGTCATGGGCTTGGATCTACTATGTGGTAGGAGTGTGCTTGGTGTGCCATTGTGTTAGATGTTTTCTTGGAGGTAGAGGCTGAGTAGGAGGACAAAGACGTAGGCCTGGATCATGGCTACGGCTACTTCCAGGATGGTTAGTAGCAGCAGGATTAGGAATGTTAGTAGGGAGACCATAGGTATGGTCGATAGTAAGGCGATCGTGGCGGTAGAAATAAGTTGGATTAAAAGGTGTCCTGCTGTGAGGTTGGCTGTTAGTCGTACTCCTAGCGCAATAGGACGAATTAGAAGGCTTGTTGTTTCAATTAAGACCAGTGCTGGGATCAGCGGTGTTGGAGTGCCTTCTGGTAGCAGGTGCCCTAGGGTAGTTGAAGGTTGGTTGCGTAACCCTGTGAGGAGGGTGGCTAGTCATAGTGGGAAGGCTAGGGCTAGGCTCATGGATAGTTGGGTGGTTGGAGTGAATGTGTAGGGCAATAGGCCTAGAAGGTTGATTAGTAGGAGGAATACCATTAATGAGGTTAGGATTAGGGCTCATTTGTGTCCTTTTTTGTTCAGTGGTATTATTAGTTGCTTTGTGATGAGGTTGACCGCTCATAGTTGTAGGGTGGATAGACGGCTCGTCACCCAGCGGTTGTTTTGTGACGGTAGTAGTAGGGCTGGGAAAGTGATTGAGATGAGGATTAGTGGAATGCCCAGTAGGGATGGACTTGAGAATTGGTCGAAGAAACTTAGGTTCATGGTCAAGTTCATGGGGTAGTAGGGGTGGTGGTAGTGGTCTTGTTGAGTGGTGGGTTTGGGGATGTTATGGATAGGATTTTAGGTTGGATGATTATTGAAAATGTTAGTCATGAGGTTAGTATGATAAAAAATCATGGATTTGGGTTGAGTTGTGGCATGTCATTAAGGAGGGTTAGCGTCCCTCTTTCTCTAGCTTAAAAGGCTAACGCTGTTTCATAGCTTCTTAATGATTAGGAAGATAGTAGAGAAGATCAGTTTTCGAAGTTGTCAAGTGGTGTGGACTCTACTACGATTGGTATGAAGCTGTGGTTTGCTCCGCAGATCTCTGAGCATTGTCCGTAGAATACTCCTGGTCGGTTTGCTAGGAAGGAAGTTTGGTTTAGTCGTCCTGGGATTGCATCCGTTTTGACGCCTAGGCTTGGTACAGCTCATGAGTGCAGGACGTCGTCAGCGGTGACAATAACTCGGATGGTAGAGTTTATTGGGACGATAACACGGTGGTCTACTTCTAGAAGTCGAAAGTGTCCTAGTGGGAGCTCTGATGTTGGTGTTATGTAGGAGTCGAATGTTAGGTCTTTGAAGTCGGTGTACTCGTAGGATCAGTACCATTGGTGTCCAATGGCTTTTAGAGTGAGGTCTGGTTGGTTGACTTCATCCATCATGTATAGGATGCGCAGGGATGGCAGGGCTAGGGTGATTAGTACTATGGCTGGTAGGATTGTTCATACTAGTTCGATCGCCTGTGCATCAACTGTATTTGATGAGAGTTTACCTGTTAGTATTAGAGTCAGTAGATAGAGGACCAAGCTGCAGATGGCTAGGGCCACTATTATGGCGTGGTCGTGGAATTGTATCAGTTCTTCTATAATTGGTGATGAGGCGTCTTGGAAATTAAGTTGTGAGTGGTTGGCCATATTTTGAGGCGCACAGGGTTTTCACCTGCAATATAGCCTTGACAAGGCTATGTAATCGTTTTACTAGCGTCTCTATGAGAAAGAAGCATAAGTGGTTTTATGCGGTTGGCTTGAAACCAACATATGAGGGTTCGAGTCCTTCCTTTCTTGTACTTGGACAAAGGCTGGTTCTTCAAAGGTGTGGAATGGGGGTGGGCAACCGTAGATTCATTCGATATTTGTGCTTGTAAGTTCTGGTTGGAAAGCTTTGCGTTTGGATGCGAAGGCTTCTCAGATGATGAATACTAGCATGATTACGGCTGTTATAGAGATTAGGGAACCTACTGATGAGATGGTGTTTCATAGTGTGTAGGCGTCTGGGTAGTCTGAGTATCGACGTGGCATGCCAGCTAGGCCAAGGAAGTGTTGTGGGAAGAAGGTGAGGTTAACGCCTACAAATATTACTCCGAAGTGGATTTTGGCTCATGTGGAATGTAGAGTGTACCCGGTGAATAGTGGGAATCAGTGTGTGAATCCGGCTAGAATTGCGAATACTGCTCCTATTGATAGTACATAGTGGAAGTGAGCTACTACATAGTAGGTATCGTGCAGAGCAATGTCTAGTGAAGAGTTTGCTAAAACGATCCCTGTTAGGCCCCCGATGGTGAATAGGAAGATGAATCCTAGGGCCCATAGTATGGGTGGGTCTCATTTGATAATGCCTCCGTGGAGTGTTGCTAGTCAGCTGAATACTTTAATGCCAGTTGGGATGGCGATGATTATAGTGGCTGATGTGAAGTATGCTCGGGTGTCTACGTCCATGCCTACTGTGAATATATGGTGGGCCCAAACGATAAATCCTAGGAACCCGATGGAAAGTATAGCTCATACCATTCCTATATAACCGAAAGGTTCTTTTTTTCCTGAGTAGTAGGTTACGACGTGGGAGATGATTCCGAATCCTGGTAGAATGAGGATGTAGACTTCAGGGTGTCCGAAGAATCAGAATAGGTGTTGATAAAGTACTGGGTCTCCTCCTCCTGCCGGGTCAAAGAAAGTGGTATTTAGGTTGCGGTCGGTTAGTAGTATAGTGATTCCGGCAGCGAGTACAGGGAGGGAGAGAAGCAGTAGGACTGCTGTGATAAGTACTGATCAGACAAATAGGGGGGTTTGGTATTGGGAGAGGGCTGGTGGTTTTATGTTAATTGCTGTGGTGATAAAGTTGATTGCGCCCAGAATTGATGAGATTCCAGCTAGGTGAAGGGAGAAGATGGCTAGGTCAACTGAAGCTCCAGCATGGGCTAAGTTGCCGGCTAATGGGGGGTACACTGTTCAGCCCGTACCTGCTCCTGCCTCGACTGTGGAGGAAGCCAGGAGAAGGAGGAAAGAGGGTGGTAGAAGTCAGAAGCTTATGTTGTTCATTCGTGGGAATGCTATGTCTGGGGCCCCAATTATTAGGGGGACTAGTCAGTTGCCGAAGCCCCCGATCATAATTGGTATAACTATAAAGAAGATTATTACGAAAGCATGTGCTGTAACGATCACGTTGTAGATTTGGTCGTCTCCGAGCAGGGCTCCTGGTTGGCCTAGTTCTGCTCGGATGAGAAGGCTTAGTGAGGTGCCCACTATTCCGGCCCATGCGCCGAAAATTAGGTATAGGGTACCGATATCTTTGTGGTTGGTTGAGAATAATCATCGGTTAATGAATGTCACAGGTAAGATGGCTGAGTGTATAAGCGTTAGGCTGTAGTCCTTTTTACAGAGGTTCAATTCCTCTTCTTATCGGCTTTGTGGTGAAATTCACGGCGGGTTGCAAACTCGCAGATGCGTATTGATTGCGCCGAAGTCTTAGGTAGAAGCCTGTTGGTTAGGGCATGTAGCTGTTAACTATATTGTTGTGGGATCGAAGCCCATCTACCTAGTTGGGTTGTAAGGTCCTAGCTTAATTAAAGTACCTGGGTTGCATTCAGGAGATGTGGGGTAGCATCCTGCGGATCTTAGCAGAAACTAAGAGGGTTTAACTCTTGTTTAAGGCTTTGAAGGC
This sequence comes from Prinia subflava, assembly GCF_021018805.1. NCBI lineage: Eukaryota > Metazoa > Chordata > Aves > Passeriformes > Cisticolidae > Prinia > Prinia subflava. The sequence goes on along the minus strand of NW_026961038.1, from coordinate 12,916 downwards.
CTTCGGTTTAAGTGATCCTAAGTTTCTTAAATAATAGTGGTGATTAGTGGTGAAACCGGTAGGAGTGCAGTTGATATGGTGATTAGGATGGCAATTAAGGTGCTGGTTGGTTTGTTAGTATGTCATTGTTTAATGTGGTTGGTGGTGTGTGGGGGTAGTGTGATTGTTGCACAGTATGCTAGGCGAAGATAGAAGAATAGGCTTAGGAGTGATAGGAGGGAGATTGAAGTTGCTATTGGGATTATGTCTTGTTTAGTTAGCTCTTGGATGATAAGTCATTTTGGGAGGAAACCTGTTAATGGGGGCAGTCCTGCTATAGAGAGTATTGTTAGTAGTAGTATGGCGTTTAGTGCTGGTACCTTTGTCCATGCAGTTATTAGGGTTGATAGTTTTGAGACTTTAATTGTGTTTAAAGTTAGGAATACTGCTATTGTTATTAGTGTGTAGAGGTAAAAATTAAGTAAGGTTAGTTTAGGGTTGTACGAGATAATGATTGTTATCCATCCTAGATGGGAGATGGAGGAGAAGGCTAGGATTTTTCGGATTTGTGTTTGGTTTAGTCCTATTCATCCTCCCAGAGCGGCAGATATGATTGCTATGCAGGCTAGCAGAGTAGGGTTTAGTGAGGGTGATGTTATGAATAGCAGTGAGATAGGGGGTAATTTTATCATTGTTGATAGGAGGAGGCCTGTGGTAAGTGGGGACCCTTGGAGGACTTCTGGGAATCAGAAATGAAATGGGACTAGTCCTAGTTTTATTGCTAGGGCGGAGGTTAGGATGAGGCACGATATTGGATGGGTTAGTTGGGTGATGTCCCATTGTCCGGTGTGCCATGCATTGGTTATGCTGGAAAATAAGACTAGTGCGGAGGCAGTTGCTTGGGTAAGGAAGTACTTGGTTGCGGCTTCAATGGCTCGTGGATGGTGGGATTTTGAGATCAGTGGCAGGATTGCTAGGGTGTTGATTTCAAGGCCGGCCCAGGCTATTATTCAGTGGTTGCTCGAGATTGTGATGGCAGTCCCTATAAACAGGCTGATTGCGAAAATTAATTTTGCTTGTGGGTTCATTAGTAGGGGAAGGGGTTAAACCATCATTTTCGGGGTATGGGCCCGATAGCTTTGTTAGCTGACCCTACTAGAAAGTAATATAATGGGAGTATGGAGGGTTTTGATCCCTTTAGTGCAGGTTCGATTCCTGTTTTTCTAAGTTAGGAAATGAGAGGGCTGGTATACCTCTATGTTCACTTTATCATAGTGACCCTTTGGGACGTTCAGGCACATTTCCTTTTATGGTTCTTAGGTAGGGGGGAAGTCCAGCGTAACAGATTGATATGCTGGTGTGTCACAAGCATATCGCCAGTGTGAGTGGGAGGAAGTTTTTTCATAGAAGGTGTATTAGCTGGTCGTATCGGAAGCGCGGATATGAAGCACGGACTCATAGGAAACCAGCAGATAGTAGGAGGACTTTTGTGGCTAGAATCACAGGGAATAGTTCTTGCGGAGGGTTTAGGAAGCTTGGGTTGAAGAATAAGATGGTAGTTAGTGTGTTTATTAGCATGATGTTGGCGTATTCGGCTAGGAAGAATAAAGCGAATGGTCCTGCTGCATATTCCACGTTGAAGCCAGAGACTAGTTCTGACTCCCCCTCTGTAAGGTCAAATGGGGCTCGGTTTGTCTCGGCTAGTGTGGATACGTATCATATTATGGCTAGTGGCCAGCATGAGAAGATAAGGTACAGGGGTTCTTGGGTGGTTGCGAGAGTGCTTAGGTTGTAATTTCCGCTGAGTAGGATGATGGAGAGTAGGATAATTGCTAGGGTGACTTCATACGAGATGGTTTGGGCTACTGCTCGTAGTGCTCCAATTAGGGCATATTTTGAGTTGGAGGCTCATCCTGATCATAGAATAGAGTATACGGCTAGGCTAGATATGGCTAGGAGAAAGAGTAGGCCTAGGTTGAGGTCTGCGAGAGAGAATGGTAGTGGGAGTGGGGTTCAAATTGAAATCGCTAGGAGAAGGGCTAGTATTGGAGTTGTGGTGAATAGGATTGGGGAAGATGTTGATGGGCGGATCGGTTCTTTGATGAATAGTTTCACCCCGTCTGCCAAGGGTTGTAGTAGTCCGAATGGGCCTACGACATTTGGGCCCTTTCGTCCTTGCATGTAACTTAGGATTTTACGTTCTACTAGTGTGAGGAAGGCTACTGCAATTAGAATGGGGAGGGCATAGGAAGTGGCTATGATTAGGCTGGTTAGAAGTGGGTAGTTGGTCATATGGGGGTTGGTAAGCTAGGGAGAGGATTTGAACCTCTGAGTTAAAGGACTTAAGCCTTTTGCATTTGCCGAGCTCTGCCACGCTAGCTTGTCCTTTTCTAGGACGTGGGTGGGTGTGATAGCTTTTCGTAATTTAGTTGGTTTCATTACTTAAGGCGGGGGCTTGCTTGTGGTATTGGCCCCACTTTTCCTATCCTTTCGTACTGGGAAGAGTTGTTCATAGATAGAAACCGACCTGGATTACTCCGGTCTGAACTCAGATCACGTAGGACTGTTAATCGTTGAACAAACGAACCCTTAGTAGCGGCTGCACCACTAGGATGTCCTGATCCAACATCGAGGTCGTAAACCTCCCCGTCGATATGGACTCTCGGAGGAGATTGCGCTGTTATCCCTGGGGTAGCTTGGTCCATTGATCAATTATATTGGATCTGGTGGCTATTAGCACTTTGAGTAGTGGCTCTTAGTCTGGAGGTGTTGTCCCATGTTTGGAGGTTTTGTTTTGCTCCAAGGTCGCCCCAACCGAAAAAATGCAGACCATCGTCCCAATGGATAAGTAAGCCCGGGGTGGGGGTGTATGTATTTTGGGGTGGTTGCTGTTTTTAAAGTTCCACAGGGTCTTCTCGTCTTATGGGTTTATCCCTGCTTTTGCACAGGGAGATCAATTTCACCGATTGCCTGTAAGAGACAGTTAAGACCTCGTTTAGCCATTCATACGGGTCCCGATTTATGGGACAATTGATTGCGCTACCTTTGCACGGTTAGGATACCGCGGCCGTTGAACATAGTCACCGGGCAGGCATCACCTTCAATACTTGTCTGTGGGTTGGCTGAAGGCTATGTTTTTGGTAAACAGTCGGGCCTTGACGGGTTTGCCTAGTTCCTTTTACAGGTTTTAATCTTTCTTAATGGACGCTCCTATGTCGGGTTAACAAAGTGTTTAATACTCTGCTTGTTTGATTTGTCGTATATTGGTGGCTTGTTAATAATGTACTGATGTAAGCTTGCGTCTAAGAGGGAGGACCCTGGTTACTCATTCTAGCATTAATTCTCCTATTGTTCTATAGGTTAGCCCGTTAGTGGGGAGGGAGTCACGTGGTTTTTATATTTTTAAGGTGCAGAGCTTTAACGCACTCTTTGTTGATGGCTGCTTAAAGGCCCACAGTAGGTTTTGCAGGTTTGTTGTTTATCCGCTCGTGGAGATTGTATTCTTTTTTAAAGGAGCTGTACCTCCTTTAAATAGCCCTTAATTCGCTTCATTGGGGTTTGTAGGTTCCTTGGAGAAGAATTAAGAGTGAACTAAGATTCATTTCACAGGCAACCAGCTATCACCCAGCTCGATTGGCTTTTCACCTCTACTAGCAAGTCATCCCACTCTTTTGCAACAGAGACGGGTTCGCTCATAATAGCTGCTCGCAAGTAGCTCGCTTGGGTTTCGGGGTGGCAAACTTAAATTCATTTTGCTTGGTTTTTCTTGCTAGACCATGATGCAAAAGGTACAAGGGTTGATCTTTGCTGTTTTTAGCTTAGTTTTCATTGCTATTTCATCTTTCCCTTACGGTACGTGGTCTCTATCGCTCCAATGGTGTCTTTTCTATCGCCTATACTGGGACTAATAAATGCTTTAGTTGGGTGTTGGAAGTAGCTTTGTTATTCCGGGTCATGTAGGTTGGGCTAGAGTTTGGCATTCAAGACGATCTGATGTTAGCAGATATCTCTCAGGTGTAAGCTGAGTGCTTTAATTTAAGGCTACGTCTTGGTGTTCTAAGTGCACCTTCCGGTACACTTACCTTGTTACGACTTACCTCCTCTTTGGCTGATCAACTTATTAATTTATGGGGGGGGGGGGTCGCTTTTGAGGAGGGTGACGGGCGGTATGTACGTGTCCCAGAGCCGGCTTAAAGAGGGCTCGATTGTCTCTCTTTACTGCTAAATCCGCCTTCCAGGGATAGTTTCATGTCCCTTTGCCGTATGTTCTAGTCTAGAAAATGTAGCCCATTGCTCCCATTCCATAGGCTATACCTTGACCTGTCGTATTAGCGTTGTAGGGCTATTGCGTCCACTGTTGGTCCTTCAGGGTGGGTGGGCTGGCGACGGCGGTATATAGGCTGAACTGTTGCAAGGAATGGTAAGGTGTATCGTGGATCATCGATTATAGAACAGGCTCCTCTAGGTGGGTTTGGGGCACCGCCAAGTCCTTAGAGTTTTAAGCGTTTGTGCTCGTAGTTCTCGGGCGGATGCTCCGGTAAGATCGAGCATCAAGATTTAGGGCCAGGCATAGTGGGGTATCTAATCCCAGTTTGGGCCCTGGCTTTCGTGGGCTTCAATAAATCGTTGTTCTAAGATCTTCTTTAAGTAGGGGCCTTATGGGCATCTTTGGCTTTCTACGGCTCAGCTGCCTTTTAATCTTAGCTACTTGGATAACATGTGACCACTCTTTACGCCGTTAAGTAATGTTGATTTGGGTCTCCTGTATGACCGCGGTGGCTGGCACAGGATTTACCGACCCTTAGCTTGCTATAACTAAGTCAAGTTTGCACTCATTGCTTAATATTAATTACTGCTGAATACCCGTGGGGGTGTGGCAATTGCAAGGCGTTTTGGGCTACGGTGATGGGTGTGCCTGATACCCGCTCCTGTCGACCTAAATTTAGGGTACCCAGGGCATCTACACTGGAGCGCGGATACTTGCATGTATATATTTAGCAACAACCAACAGTAAGGTTAGGACTAAGTCTTTTGTCTTTGGGTGCGTGTGGCTGCCGTCTTGACATCTTCAGTGTCATGCTTTTTGTAAGCTACAAAGACTTAGGTGGGTTTGGTTTGGTGAGTGGTGATGTGTTGTTTTTGTTTGGTTTTTTGTCCAAAAAAAGGCAGGTAAGTTTGGGTTAAGTGTCGTAGTGGTGGGTGTGTAATTTGGTTGCATGAATAATATAGGGATATATAGTTAATTATTTGTTTGTTTTGATGAAAATTACACGATAAAAAATGAAGTGAATAAATTTTGGGGGTGAAATGATGGGTTTAGGTATAAGTCTCAGCAAAGTGAGAATAAAATAGTTATGTCCGGTGACCATTGCATTATTCAATGGCTTAAGAGGTAAAAAGCGCGGGTTTCATGAATGAGGCTAAAGTGCATCAGTGTCAAGTTTGCGACGACCTTATCCTTCAACCATGACACTATGGGCTTACAGGTGGTCGGCAGGTAGCTCGCCGGTAATGTGATGCTCACGTCAAGAGGAAGATATCTCCTGCTACGCACTGGAAGGGCATATTGAAGACGCCCCCAGAAGAAGAGAAGAGAAAGAGAAAGGAAATGTCGCGATAACGAGAGGAAATGAGGAGCGTCCATCCCCAGCACTTGTATCTGTGAAGAGCAAGTAGAGAGGGCGAGGCAGTTTATGGTCCTGAAGTTACCACGGGTGGCGCAAAAGAGCAAGTAGGGCCTCGAGGGTAAGAGGGAAAGTATGGGCTCAAGACAAGGGACGTGGGTATAACTGACGTTGAGTAGCTCGGTTCTCGTGAGGAGCACGGTTAATAGATAACCAGGTTCTCTGGCTTGTGAGCGCTTGAAAGCTGTTGGTCGAGAGGCTTGCTTTAGGAGGTGGGCGAATTGTATGACCTCGTGAATTCAAAGGTGCGCTGGGACATTCCCTCGTATCCGGGGCTGGTTGTTAGGTACGTTGTAGAGACTGTCGATCTCGGGTGACGCTTGTAGTGTGATGTTGGTCGGGTTAGCTGGGTGTGATGGTACCTGAAGCAAAAATGGGGGGGTGGTGTGACTGCTCGCACATTATCTATTTGGAGAAAATGTTGGGCGGGGGTTGGAGGTGAGGTTGGTCTTTGGGTGGAATATCCTACATTAATGTAGTGCCTGATGGGGATAATAAATTAATGTGGCGCAATACATACCTTAAGTAATATGAAAAAGCCGCGGGGGGGGTAAGGGGGGGGGGGGGAATAGTTGGTATGGTGAAAATGAAGTATAAAAAGTGATGTTGGTGGTGATGTTGAATGGAGTAGTTCCTGTAGTTAAAGGATAACGGCAGTTTTTCAGGCTGCAGATCCCAGGTAGAGGCTGGGCGGGAATTATGATGAAGTTTGTTCTGTTTATAGGGCTTTGTTTTGTTCTGGGTGGGCTGGCGGTTGCTTCTAATCCATCCCCTTATTATGGAGTGGTTGGGTTGGTCGTGGCGTCTATTGCTGGCTGTGGTTGGTTGGTTAGTTTGGGTGCTTCTTTCATGTCTTTGGTGCTTGTTATAGTGTATTTGGGGGGGATGTTGGTGGTGTTTGTTTATTCGGTTTCATTGGCGGCGGATCCTTATCCTGAGGCTTGGGTAGATTGGGGGGTTGTTGGGTATGGATTGGGGATTGGGTTAGTTGTTGGAGCTGGTGCTGTTGTGCTAGGTACTTCTGTGGTTTTAGTTGATGGGGGGACGGTTGATAGTGGTGGTTTATTGGTAGGACGGTTGGATTTTAGTGGGGTGGCTATGTTTTATTCGTGTGGGGTTGGGTTGTTCTTGGTGGGTGGATGGGGGTTGTTGTTAACTTTGTTTGTGGTTCTAGAGCTTGTGCGGGGGTTGTCTCGGGGGGCTATTCGGGCTGTCTAGGGTTGTGTCAGAAAGTAGTTTAGTCTAAAATGCCAGCTTTGGGAGTTGGTGATGGAGGTTTAATTCCTTTCTTTCTGAGGTTGTGGGGGGGTGTGTAATTTGGTTGCATGAATAATATAGGGATATATAGTTAATTATTTGTTTGTTTTGATGAAAATTACACGATAAAAAATGAAGTGAATAAATTTTGGGGGTGAAATGATGGGTTTAGGTATAAGTCTCAGCAAAGTGAGAATAAAATAGTTATGTCCGGTGACCATTGCATTATTCAATGGCTTAAGAGGTAAAAAGCGCGGGTTTCATGAATGAGGCTAAAGTGCATCAGTGTCAAGTTTGCGACGACCTTATCCTTCAACCATGACACTATGGGTTTACAGGTGGTCGGCAGGTAGCTCGCCGGTAATGTGATGCTCACGTCAAGAGGAAGATATCTCCTGCTACGCACTGGAAGGGCATATTGAAGACGCCCCCAGAAGAAGAGAAGAGAAAGAGAAAGGAAATGTCGCGATAACGAGAGGAAATGAGGAGCGTCCATCCCCAGCACTTGTATCTGTGAAGAGCAAGTAGAGAGGGCGAGGCAGTTTATGGTCCTGAAGTTACCACGGGTGGCGCAAAAGAGCAAGTAGGGCCTCGAGGGTAAGAGGGAAAGTATGGGCTCAAGACAAGGGACGTGGGTATAACTGACGTTGAGTAGCTCGGTTCTCGTGAGGAGCACGGTTAATAGATAACCAGGTTCTCTGGCTTGTGAGCGCTTGAAAGCTGTTGGTCGAGAGGCTTGCTTTAGGAGGTGGGCGAATTGTATGACCTCGTGAATTCAAAGGTGCGCTGGGACATTCCCTCGTATCCGGGGCTGGTTGTTAGGTACGTTGTAGAGACTGTCGATCTCGGGTGACGCTTGTAGTGTGATGTTGGTCGGGTTAGCTGGGTGTGATGGTACCTGAAGCAAAAATGGGGGGGTGGTGTGACTGCTCGCACATTATCTATTTGGAGAAAATGTTGGGCGGGGGTTGGAGGTGAGGTTGGTCTTTGGGTGGAATATCCTACATTAATGTAGTGCCTGATGGGGATAATAAATTAATGTGGCGCAATACATACCTTAAGTAATATGAAAAAGCCGCGGGGGGGGTAAGGGGGGGGGGGGCCTTTTCTTTAATTTTTTTCCGGCGCGGCCGAAAATTTTTGGAGGGGCCCTTTTCTTTAATTCTTTCCGGCGCGGCCGAAAATTTTTGGAGGGGCCCTTTTCTTTAATTCTTTCCGGCGCGGCCGAAAATTTTTGGAGGGGCCCTTTTCTTTAATTCTTTCCGGCGCGGCCGAAAATTTTTGGAGGGGCCCTTTTCTTTAATTCTTTCCGGCGCGGCCGAAAATTTTTGGAGGGGGGGGGGGGAAACTCTAAGAAGAGGTTGAGTCTTCAATCTTTGGCTTACAAGACCAATGTTTTAATAAACTATTAGAGTATTAGAGTTTGAGTATTTTGTTTTCTACGATGGAAACAATTGGGAAGAGGACTAGAATGATAGTGAAGTAGGTAAATGAGGCTAGTTGGCCAATGATGATGAATGGGTGTTCAACTGGCTGGCTGCCTACTCAGGTTAGTACTAGAAGGTTTGCTACTAGTGTTCAAAACAGAATTTGTGACAGTGGGCGGAATGTTATTGAACGTAGTTTGGATGTGTGCAGGAGGGGCATGAGAAATAGTACTAGGACGGAGGCGGCTAGGGCCAGGACTCCTCCTAGTTTGTTTGGGATGGATCGTAGGATGGCGTAGGCGAATAGGAAGTATCATTCGGGTTTGATGTGAGGGGGTGTGGCTAGTGGGTTGGCTGGTGTGAAGTTTTCTGGGTCTCCTAGCAGGTTGGGTAAGAATAGAGCTAGGCTGGCGAGGGGGATAAATATTAGTGCGAACCCTACGATGTCTTTTGTGGAGTAGTAGGGGTGGAATGGGATTTTGTCGCAGTCTGATGGGATACCTAGTGGATTGTTTGATCCGGTTTCGTGTAGGAGGGTGAGGTGGACTAGTGTTAATCCTACAATGACGAATGGTAGTAGGAAGTGGATAGCGAAGAATCGAGTGAGTGTGGGGTTGTCTACTGAGAATCCGCCTCATGCTCATTCAACTAGTGTTTGTCCGATGTAGGGGATGGCTGAGAATAGGTTCGTGATGACTGTGGCTCCTCAGAATGATATTTGTCCTCATGGCAGGACGTATCCTACGAAGGCTGTTGCTATGAGGGTGAGTAGGAGGATGACCCCTACGTTTCAGGTTTCTTTGTTTAAGTATGAGCCGTAGTAGAAGCCTCGGCCGATGTGAAGGTAGATGCAGATGAAGAAGAATGAAGCTCCGTTTGCGTGGAGGTTTCGGATTAGTCAGCCGAATTGGACGTCTCGGCATATGTGGGTGACGGAGGAGAAGGCTAGGGAGGTGTCTGCTGTGTAGTGTATGGCTAGCAGTAGTCCTGTGACGATTTGTGTGGCTAGGCAAACACCCAGTAGGGATCCAAAGTTTCATCATGATGAGATATTTGATGGTGTTGGTAGGTCAATTAGGGCGTCGTTGATGACTTTTAGTAGGGGGTGGTTTTTACGAAGATTTGGGGCCATTAAGTTTTCTGTATGTGGAAATAATGATGATTAGGATGGATAGGGCAAAGGACCCTAGGTAGGCTTTGATTAGGCCTTGGTGGAATGTGGTAGCGGTTTTGGATGTTGTTGACTGCATATTGGCTAGGCCTTCTGGGCCTAATAGCTTGTATCAGGAAAGGTCTATGAGGTGTGAGGCGATGTTTTGTCCTCCTGATAATAGGTTTGTTACGCTTGATCGGTGGGTTAGTAGGTTGAAATAGCCTAGGGAGATTGAGAAGTTGTAGAATGGGTTTTGTTTGGTCAGGATTAGGGTTTGGGCTATTTTTGATAGTTCGAGTGCTAGGGCGATTCCTAGGGCTGTTACTACTAGGGCCGTTATTTTGATTGATGTGGGTATGGTTGTGGGTGGTGTTTTTGTTGGTAGGATGTATGAGGTAATGATTAAACCAGCTGTGATGCTTCCTAGTGCTAGTCGGGTGATTGGGCGGATTACTGCAGGGTTGTTTTCGTTTATTGAGGTTAGGGGAGGGATTCGGGTGAAGCCGCTTTGGACTAGAACGGTCATGCGGATTGTATAGACCGCGGTGAATGATGTGGCTAGCAGGGTTAGGAGCAGGGCTCATGAGTTTAGGTATGAGGTGTTTAGGTTTTCGATGATTTGGTCCTTTGAGTAAAATCCTGCTAGGAATGGGGTTCCTATTAGTGCTAGGTTACCGATAGTGAGACATGAGGTGGTTGTTGGGAGCATTTTTTGGAGGCCTCCTATTTTTCGGATGTCTTGTTCTCCGTTGAGGCTGTGGATGATGGAGCCTGAGCAGAGGAATAGCATGGCCTTGAAGAATGCGTGGGTTGAGATGTGTAGGAAGGCTAGTTGTGGAAGGTTTAATCCAATAGTGACTATTATTAGGCCTAGCTGACTTGAGGTGGAGAAGGCGATAATTTTTTTGATGTCGTTCTGTGTGAGGGCACATGTGGCTGCAAATAGGGTGGAGAGGGCTCCCAGGCAAAGGCAGAGAGAGAGGGCTGTTTGGTTGTTGTGGAATAGTGGGTGGGTTCGGATTAGTAGGAAGATTCCGGCCACTACTATAGTGCTTGAGTGTAGTAAGGCTGAGACTGGGGTTGGGCCTTCTATTGCGGATGGGAGTCATGGGTGTAATCCAAATTGAGCGGATTTGCCTGTTGCTGCCAGGATCAGCCCTAGGAGGGGTAAGGTTGGGGTCTGTGAAGTGGAGGGGAATTGTTGGAGTTCTCAGGTGTTTATGGTATAGGCTAGTCATGCTATGCAAAGGATGAGGCCAATGTCTCCGATTCGGTTGTAAAGCACTGCTTGTAGGGCGGCGGTGTTGGCTTCTGCTCGTCCGTGTCATCAGCTGATCAGGAGGAAGGATATGATCCCTACTCCTTCTCATCCAATGAACAGGACAAATAGGTTATTGGCGATGATTAGGATTAGCATGGTAATTAGGAACAGTAGGAGGAAGGTGAAGAATTTTGTGATGTGTGGGTCTGAGGCCATGTATCATGTTGCGAATTGCAGGATTGACCATGACACGAATAGGGCAATTGGGAAGAATGTAAGGGAGTAAAAGTCTAGTTTAAGGCTGATTGGGATTTTGAAGTTTATGATGAATTTTCATTCTCATGAGGAGACCAGGCCTTCCATACCTGAGTGGATGTGGATTGTTATTGGGACTAAGCTGATTAGAAATGAGGCTTTGACTGTTTGTGTGATGGTGTTGGGAGTGTTTTTGAGGCTGTCTGATAATAGTGGGAAAATGATTGGAGTAGTTAGGGTTGTTAGGGTTAATAGTGTGAATGTGTTTAGGGTTAGTGGTAGGTCCATTACTTTCACTTGGATTTGCACCAAGATACGTGGTTCCTAAGACCATTGGATTGCTATTATCCTTTGAAAGTAAGGGGGCTGAGGTTTTAGACTCAGATGCAAGAATTAGCAGTTCTTGTTGGTTAAACCTCCCCTCGGCAGGTAAGAAGGTTTTAACTTCTATCTTTAGAGTCACGGTCTAATGTTTGGGTTGAAACTATACTTGCATACTGGGATGCCGGAGATTAGCTCTGGCTTTAAGATGAGGAGGGCTATTGGGATTATGTGTAGGGCTATAAGAAGATGCTCTCGTGTGGAGGAGTTTTGGATTGATGTGATGTGGGATGGGAGTGCTCCTCGTTGTGTCATTGTTAGTATGTATAGGGTGTATGAGGCAGTTAGGAGGATTGCAATGCCTGTTAGGATGATTGTTAGGGAGGATCAGTTGAACAGGGCGATTACAATGGTTAGTTCTGCTATAAGGTTAGTTGTGGGGGGTAGTGCCATGTTTGTTAGGTTGGCTAAAAGTCATCAGATGGCTATTAATGGGAGTAGGGGCTGGATGCCTCGTGTTAGTAGTAGAATTCGGCTGTGGGTGCGTTCGTAGTTTGTGTTGGCTAGGCAGAATAGTATGGATGAGGTTAGTCCGTGTGAAATTATTAGGATCATTGCTCCTGAGAATGCTCATTGGGTTTGGATTATAGTTGCGGCGATGACAAGGCCTATGTGGCTTACTGATGAGTAAGCGATTAGTGACTTTAGGTCGATTTGTCGTAGGCAGATGGCACTAGTTATGAGCGCTCCCCATAGAGAGAGGGTGATGAATGGGTAGTGCAGGTTGTTTAGGGATGGGTTTACTAGGATAGTGACTCGTATGATGCCGTAGCCTCCCAGTTTTAAGAGCAGGGCTGCGAGAAGCATTGAGCCGGCAATTGGGGCCTCTACATGAGCTTTAGGCAGTCATAGGTGTAGTCCGTATAGTGGAGCTTTGACCATGAATGCTACGAGAAGGGCTAAGCTGGCTGCTAGGCCCGTTCAGGAGTGTGTGATGGTTGGGTGGGATAGTTTAAGTATTGGGAAGTATAATGTGCCAGTTTGGTTGTGTAGGTGCAGGATGGCGATTAGTAGGGGGAGTGAGCTGGCAAGCGTGTAGAACAGTAGGTAGATTCCGGCTTTAAGTCGTTCTGGTTGGTTTCCTCATCGGGTGATGAGGATTAATGTGGGGATTAGGGTTGCTTCAAAAGCAATGTAGAATAGTATGAGTTCCGAGGCTGAGAAGGCTGATAGGATGAATAGTTGAGCTAGAATGATTGTTGTGATGAAGATTCGTTTGCGGTTGGTTGGTTCTTGTTCTAGATGGTTTTGACTTGCCATTAGCATCAGAGGCAGGAGTCAACATGATAGGACTAGTAGTGGTGAAGAGATTTGGTCGATAGCAGTCCAGTGAGATAGGTTTTTGTTTGGGTAGTATGTTGGGGTGAATAGCTGTAGGCTAATGGCGGCAATTAATATGCTGTGTGTTGTGGTATTAGCCCAAAGGTACTTGCTGGGTGAGGATATGGTCATGGGAAGGAGTATAATAGTTGGTATGATGATTTTTAGCATTTTAGGAGGTTAAAGTTGTGGAGGTGGT
>NW_026961037.1:0-19903 GCF_021018805.1 Prinia subflava | reverse complement strand
GTTTTTGTTGGTTTTTTGTCCAAAAAAAGGCAGGTAAGTTTGGGTTAAGTGTCGTAGTGGTGGGTGTGTAATTTGGTTTGCATGAATAATATAGGGATATATAGTTAATTATTTGTTTGTTTTGATGAAAATTACACGATAAAAAATGAAGTGGAATAAATTTTGGGGGTGAAAATGATGGGTTTAGGTATAAGTCTCAGCAAAGTGAGAATAAAATAGTTTATGTCCGGTGACCATTGCATTATTCAATGGCTTAAGAGGTAAAAAGCGCGGGTTTCATGAATGAGGCTAAAGTGCCATCAGTGTCAAGTTTGCGACGACCTTATCCTTCAACCATGAACACTATGGGCTTACAGGTGGTCGGCAGGTAGCTCGCGGTAATGTGATGCTCACGTCAAGAGGAAGATATCTCCTGCTACGCACTGAAGGGCATATTGAAGACGCCCCCAGAAGAAGAGAAGAGAAAGAGAAAGGAAATGTCGCGATAACGAGAGGAAATGAGGAGCGTCCATCCCCAGCACTTGTATCTGTGAAGAGCAAGTAGAGAGGGCGAGGCAGTTTATGGTCCTGAAGTTACCACGGGTGGCGCAAAAAGAGCAAGTAGGGCCTCGAGGGTAAGAGGGAAAAGTATGGGCTCAAGACAAGGGACGTGGGTATAACTGACGTTGAGTAGCTCGGTTCTCGTGAGGAGGCACGGTTAATAGATAACCAGGTTCTCTGGCTTGTGAGCGCTTGAAAGCTGTTGGTCGAGAGGCTTGCTTTAGGAGGTGGGCGAATTGTATGACCTCGTGAATTCAAAGGTGCGCTGGGACATTCCCTCGTATCCGGGGCTGGTTGTTAGGTACGTTGTAGAGGACTGTCGATCTCGGGTGACGCTTGTAGTGTGATGTTGGTCGGGTTAGCTGGGTGTGATTGGTACCTGAAGCAAAAAATGGGGGGGTGGTGTGACTGCTCGCACATTATCTATTGGAGAAAATGTTGGGCGGGGGTTGGAGGTGAGGTTGGTCTTTGGGTGGAATATCCTACATTAATGTAGTGCCTGATGGGGATAAATAAAATTAATGTGGCGCAATACATACCTTAAGTAATATGAAAAAGCCGCGGGGGGGGTAAGGGGGGGGGGAATAGTTGGTATGGTGAAAATGAAGTATAAAAAGTGATGTTGGTGGTGATGTAGAATGGAGTAGTCCTGTAGTTAAAGGATAACGGCAGTTTTTCAGGCTGCAGATCCCAGGTAGAGGCTGGCGGGAATTATGATGAAGTTTGTTCTGTTTATAGGGCTTTGTTTTGTTCTGGGTGGGCTGGGCGGTTGCTTCTAATCCATCCCCTTATTATGGAGTGGTTGGGTTGGTCGTGGCGTCCTATTGCTGGCTGTGGTTGGTTGGTTAGTTTGGGTGCTTCTTTCATGTCTTTGGTGCTTGTTTATAGTGTATTTGGGGGGGATGTTGGTGGTGTTTGTTTATTCGGTTTCATTGGCGGCGGATCCTTATCCTGAGGCTTGGGTAGATTGGGGGGTTGTTGGGTATGGATTGGGGATTGGGTTAGTTGTTGGAGCTGGTGCTGTTGTGCTAGGTACTTCTGTGGTTTTAGTTGATGGGGGGACGGTTGATAGTGGTGGTTTATTGGTAGGACGGTTGGATTTTAGTGGGGGTGGGCTATGTTTTATTCGTGTGGGGTTGGTTGTTCTTGGTGGGTGGATGGGGGTTGTTGTTAACTTTGTTTGTGGTTCTAGAGCTTGTGCGGGGGTTGTCTCGGGGGGCTATTTCGGGCTGTCTAGGTTGTGTCAGAAAGTAGTTTAGTCTAAAATGCCAGCTTTGGGAGTTGGTGATGGAGGTTTAATTCCTTTCTTTCTGAGGTTGTGGGGGGGTGTGTAATTTGGTTGCATGAATAATATAGGGATATATAGTTAATTATTTGTTTTGTTTTGATGAAAATTACACGATAAAAAATGAAGTGAATAAATTTTTGGGGGTGAAATGATGGGTTTAGGTATAAGTCTCAGCAAAGTGAGAATAAAATAGTTATGTCCGGTGACCATTGCATTATTCAATGGCTTAAGAGGTAAAAAGCGGCGGGTTTCATGAATGAGGCTAAAGTGCATCAGTGTCCAAGTTTGCGACGACCTTATCCTTCAACCATGGACACTATGGGCTTACAGGTGGTCGGCAGGTAGCTCGCCGGTTAATGTGATGCTCACGTCAAGAGGAAGATATCTCCTGCTACGCACTGGAAGGGCATATTGAAGACGCCCCCAGAAGAAGAGAAGAGAAAGAGAAAGGAAATGTCGCGATAACGAGGAGGAAATGAGGAGCGTCCCATCCCCAGCACTTGTATCTGTGAAGAGCAAGTAGAGAGGGCGAGGCAGTTTATGGTCCTGAAGTTACCACGGGTGGGCGCAAAAGAGCAAGTAGGGCCTCGAGGGTAAGAGGGAAAGTATGGGCTCAAGACAAGGGACGTGGGTATAACTGACGTTGAGTAGCTCGGTTCTCGTGAGGAGCACGGTTAATAGATAACCAGGTTCTCTGGCTTGTGAGCGCTTGAAAGCTGTTGTCGAGAGGCTTGCTTTAGGAGGTGGGCGAATTGTATGACCTCGTGAATTCAAAGGTGCGCTGGGACATTCCCTCGTATCCGGGGCTGGTTGTTAGGTACGTTGTAGAGACTGTCGATCTCGGGTGACGCTTGTAGTGTGATGTTGGTCGGGTTAGCTGGGTGTGATGGTACCTGAAGCAAAAATGGGGGGGTGGTGTGACTGCTCGCACATTATCTATTTGGAGAAAATGTTGGGCGGGGGTTTGGAGGTGAGGTTGGTCTTTGGGTGGAATATCCTACATTAATGTAGTGCCTGATGGGGTTAATAAATTAATGTGGCGCAATACATACCTTAAGTAATATGAAAAAGCGCGGGGGGGTAAGGGGGGGGGAATAGTTGGTATGGTGAAAATGAAGTATAAAAGTGATGTTGGTGGTGATGTTGAATGGAGTAGTTCCTGTAGTTAAAGGATAACGGCAGTTTTTCAGGCTGCAGATCCCAGGTAGAGGCTGGGCGGGAATTATGATGAAGTTTGTTCTGTTATAGGGCTTTGTTTTGTTCTGGGTGGGCTGGCGGTTGCTTCTAATCCATCCCCTTATTATGGAGTGGTTGGGTTGGTCGTGGCGTCTATTGCTGGCTGTGGTTGGTTGGTTAGTTTGGGTGCTTCTTTCATGTCTTTGGTGCTTGTTATAGTGTATTTGGGGGGGATGTTGGTGGTGTTTGTTTATTCGGTTTCATTGGCGGCGGATCCTTATCCTGAGGCTTGGGTAGATTGGGGGGTTGTTGGGTATGGATTGGGGATTGGGTTAGTTGTTGGAGCTGGTGCTGTTGTGCTAGGTACTTCTGTGGTTTTAGTTGATGGGGGGACGGTTGATAGTGGTGGTTTATTGGTAGGACGGTTGGATTTTAGTGGGGTGGCTATGTTTTATTCGTGTGGGGTTGGGTTGTTCTTGTGGGTGGATGGGGGTTGTTGTTAACTTTGTTGTGGTTCTAGAGCTTGTGCGGGGGTTGTCTCGGGGGGCTATTCGGGCCTGTCTAGGGTTGGTGTCAGAAAAGTAGTTTTAGTCTAAAATGCCAGCTTTGGGAGTTGGTGATGGAGGTTTAATTCCTTTCTTTCTGAGGTTGTGGGGGGTGGTGTAATTTGGTTGCATGAATAATATAGGGATATATAGTTAATTATTTGTTTGTTTTGATGAAAAATTCACGATAAAAAATGAAGTGAATAAATTTTGGGGGTGAAATGATGGGTTTAGGTATAAGTCTCAGCAAAGTGAGGAATAAAATAGTTATGTCCGGTGACCATTGCATTATTCAATGGCTTAAGAGGTAAAAAGCGCGGGTTTCATGAATGAGGCTAAAGTGCATCAGTGTCAAGTTTGCGACGACCTTATCCTTCAACCATGACACTATGGGCTTACAGGTGGTCGGCAGGTAGCTCGCCGGTAATGTGATGCTCACGTCAAGAGGAAGATATCTCCTGCTACGCACTGGAAGGGCATATTGAAGACGCCCCCAGAAGAAGAGAAGAGAAAGAGAAAGGAAATGTCGCGATAACGAGAGGAAATGAGGAGCGTCCATCCCCAGCACTTGTATCTGTGAAGAGCAAGTAGAGAGGGCGAGGCAGTTTTATGGTCCTGAAGTTACCACGGGTGGCGCAAAAGAGCAAGTAGGGCCTCGAGGGTAAGAGGGAAAGTATGGGCTCAAGACAAGGGACGTGGGTATAACTGACGTTGAGTAGCTCGGTTCTCGTGAGGAGCACGGTTAATAGATAACCAGGTTCTCTGGCTTGTGAGCGCTTGAAAGCTGTTGGTCGAGAGGCTTGCTTTAGGAGGTGGGCGAATTGTATGACCTCGTGAATTCAAAGGTGCGCTGGGACATTCCCTCGTATCCGGGGCTGGTTGTTAGGTTACGTTGTAGAGACTGTCGATCTCGGGTGACGCTTGTAGTGTGATGTTGGTCGGGTTAGCTGGGTGTGATGGTACCTGAAGCAAAAATGGGGGGGTGGTGTGACTGCTCGCACATTATCTATTTGGAGAAAATGTTGGGCGGGGGTTGGAGGTGAGGTTGGTCTTTGGGTGGAATATCCTACATTAATGTAGTGCCTGATGGGGATAATAAATTAATGTGGCGCAATACATACCTTAAGTAATATGAAAAAGCCGCGGGGGGGTAAGGGGGGGGGGCCTTTTTCTTTAATTTTTTTCCGGCGCGGCCGAAAATTTTTGGAGGGGGGGGGGGAAACTCTAAGAAGAGGTTGAGTCTTCAATCTTTGGCTTACAAGACCAATGTTTTAATAAACTATTAGAGTATTAGAGTTTTGAGTATTTTGTTTTTCTACGATGGAAACAATTGGGAAGAGGACTAGAATGATAGTGAAGTAGGTAAATGAGGCTAGTTGGCCAATGATGATGAATGGGTGTTCAACTGGCTGGCTGCCTACTCAGGTTAGTACTAGAAGGTTTGCTACTAGTGTTCAAAACAGAATTTGTGACAGTGGGCGGAATGTTATTGAACGTAGTTTGGATGTGTGCAGGAGGGGCATGAGAAATAGTACTAGGACGGAGGCGGCTAGGGGCCAGGGACTCCTCCTAGTTTTGTTTGGGATGGAATCGTAGGATGGCGTAGGCGAATAGGAAGTATCATTCGGGTTTGATGTGAGGGGGTGTGGCTAGTGGGTTGGCTGGTTGTGAAGTTTTCTGGGTCTCCTAGCAGGTTGGGTAAGAATAGAGCTAGGCTGGCGAGGGGGATAAATATTAGTGCGAACCCTACGATGTCTTTTGTGGAGTAGTAGGGGTGGAATGGGATTTTGTCGCAGTCTGATGGGATACCTAGTGGATTGTTTGATCCGGTTTCGTGTAGGAGGGTGAGGTGGACTAGTGTTAATCCTACAATGACGAATGGTAGTAGGAAGTGGATAGCGAAGAATCGAGTGAGTGTGGGGTTGTCTACTGAGAATCCGCCTCATGCTCATTCAACTAGTGTTTGTCCGATGTAGGGGATGGCTGAGAATAGGTTCGTGATGACTGTGGCTCCTCAGAATGATATTTGTCCTCATGGCAGGACGTATCCTACGAAGGCTGTTGCTATGAGGGTGAGTAGGAGGATGACCCCTACGTTTCAGGTTTCTTTGTTTAAGTATGAGCCGTAGTAGAAGCCTCGGCCGATGCGATGTGAAGGTAGATGCAGATGAAGAAGAATGAAGCTCCGTTTGCGTGGAGGTTTCGGATTAGTCAGCCGAATTGGACGTCTCGGCATATGTGGGTGACGGAGGAGAAGGCTAGGGAGGTGTCTGCTGTGTAGTGTATGGCTAGCAGTAGTCCTGTGACGATTTGTGTGGCTAGGCAAACACCCAGTAGGGATCCAAAGTTTCATCATGATGAGATATTTGATGGTGTTGGTAGGTCAATTAGGGCGTCGTTGATGACTTTTAGTAGGGGGTGGTTTTTACGAAGATTTGGGGCCATTAAGTTTTCTGTATGTGGAAATAATGATGATTAGGATGGATAGGGCAAAGGACCCTAGGTAGGCTTTGATTAGGCCTTGGTGGAATGTGGTAGCGGTTTTGGATGTTGTTGACTGCATATTGGCTAGGCCTTCTGGGCCTAATAGCTTGTATCAGGAAAGGTCTATGAGGTGTGAGGCGATGTTTTGTCCTCCTGATAATAGGTTTGTTACGCTTGATCGGTGGGTTAGTAGGTTGAAATAGCCTAGGGAGATTGAGAAGTTGTAGAATGGGTTTTGTTTGGTCAGGATTAGGGTTTGGGCTATTTTTGATAGTTCGAGTGCTAGGGCGATTCCTAGGGCTGTTACTACTAGGGCCGTTATTTTGATTGATGTGGGTATGGTTGTGGGTGGTGTTTTTGTTGGTAGGATGTATGAGGTAATGATTAAACCAGCTGTGATGCTTCCTAGTGCTAGTCGGGTGATTGGGCGGATTACTGCAGGGTTGTTTTCGTTTATTGAGGTTAGGGGAGGGATTCGGGTGAAGCCGCTTTGGACTAGAACGGTCATGCGGATTGTATAGACCGCGGTGAATGATGTGGCTAGCAGGGTTAGGAGCAGGGCTCATGAGTTTAGGTATGAGGTGTTTAGGTTTTCGATGATTTGGTCCTTTGAGTAAAATCCTGCTAGGAATGGGGTTCCTATTAGTGCTAGGTTACCGATAGTGAGACATGAGGTGGTTGTTGGGAGCATTTTTTGGAGGCCTCCTATTTTTCGGATGTCTTGTTCTCCGTTGAGGCTGTGGATGATGGAGCCTGAGCAGAGGAATAGCATGGCCTTGAAGAATGCGTGGGTTGAGATGTGTAGGAAGGCTAGTTGTGGAAGGTTTAATCCAATAGTGACTATTATTAGGCCTAGCTGACTTGAGGTGGAGAAGGCGATAATTTTTTTGATGTCGTTCTGTGTGAGGGCACATGTGGCTGCAAATAGGGTGGAGAGGGCTCCCAGGCAAAGGCAGAGAGAGAGGGCTGTTTGGTTGTTGTGGAATAGTGGGTGGGTTCGGATTAGTAGGAAGATTCCGGCCACTACTATAGTGCTTGAGTGTAGTAAGGCTGAGACTGGGGTTGGGCCTTCTATTGCGGATGGGAGTCATGGGTGTAATCCAAATTGAGCGGATTTGCCTGTTGCTGCCAGGATCAGCCCTAGGAGGGGTAAGGTTGGGGTCTGTGAAGTGGAGGGGAATTGTTGGAGTTCTCAGGTGTTTATGGTATAGGCTAGTCATGCTATGCAAAGGATGAGGCCAATGTCTCCGATTCGGTTGTAAAGCACTGCTTGTAGGGCGGCGGTGTTGGCTTCTGCTCGTCCGTGTCATCAGCTGATCAGGAGGAAGGATATGATCCCTACTCCTTCTCATCCAATGAACAGGACAAATAGGTTATTGGCGATGATTAGGATTAGCATGGTAATTAGGAACAGTAGGAGGAAGGTGAAGAATTTTGTGATGTGTGGGTCTGAGGCCATGTATCATGTTGCGAATTGCAGGATTGACCATGACACGAATAGGGCAATTGGGAAGAATGTAAGGGAGTAAAAGTCTAGTTTAAGGCTGATTGGGATTTTGAAGTTTATGATGAATTTTCATTCTCATGAGGAGACCAGGCCTTCCATACCTGAGTGGATGTGGATTGTTATTGGGACTAAGCTGATTAGAAATGAGGCTTTGACTGTTTGTGTGATGGTGTTGGGAGTGTTTTTGAGGCTGTCTGATAATAGTGGGAAAATGATTGGAGTAGTTAGGGTTGTTAGGGTTAATAGTGTGAATGTGTTTAGGGTTAGTGGTAGGTCCATTACTTTCACTTGGATTTGCACCAAGATACGTGGTTCCTAAGACCATTGGATTGCTATTATCCTTTGAAAGTAAGGGGGCTGAGGTTTTAGACTCAGATGCAAGAATTAGCAGTTCTTGTTGGTTAAACCTCCCCTCGGCAGGTAAGAAGGTTTTAACTTCTATCTTTAGAGTCACGGTCTAATGTTTGGGTTGAAACTATACTTGCATACTGGGATGCCGGAGATTAGCTCTGGCTTTAAGATGAGGAGGGCTATTGGGATTATGTGTAGGGCTATAAGAAGATGCTCTCGTGTGGAGGAGTTTTGGATTGATGTGATGTGGGATGGGAGTGCTCCTCGTTGTGTCATTGTTAGTATGTATAGGGTGTATGAGGCAGTTAGGAGGATTGCAATGCCTGTTAGGATGATTGTTAGGGAGGATCAGTTGAACAGGGCGATTACAATGGTTAGTTCTGCTATAAGGTTAGTTGTGGGGGGTAGTGCCATGTTTGTTAGGTTGGCTAAAAGTCATCAGATGGCTATTAATGGGAGTAGGGGCTGGATGCCTCGTGTTAGTAGTAGAATTCGGCTGTGGGTGCGTTCGTAGTTTGTGTTGGCTAGGCAGAATAGTATGGATGAGGTTAGTCCGTGTGAAATTATTAGGATCATTGCTCCTGAGAATGCTCATTGGGTTTGGATTATAGTTGCGGCGATGACAAGGCCTATGTGGCTTACTGATGAGTAAGCGATTAGTGACTTTAGGTCGATTTGTCGTAGGCAGATGGCACTAGTTATGAGCGCTCCCCATAGAGAGAGGGTGATGAATGGGTAGTGCAGGTTGTTTAGGGATGGGTTTACTAGGATAGTGACTCGTATGATGCCGTAGCCTCCCAGTTTTAAGAGCAGGGCTGCGAGAAGCATTGAGCCGGCAATTGGGGCCTCTACATGAGCTTTAGGCAGTCATAGGTGTAGTCCGTATAGTGGAGCTTTGACCATGAATGCTACGAGAAGGGCTAAGCTGGCTGCTAGGCCCGTTCAGGAGTGTGTGATGGTTGGGTGGGATAGTTTAAGTATTGGGAAGTATAATGTGCCAGTTTGGTTGTGTAGGTGCAGGATGGCGATTAGTAGGGGGAGTGAGCTGGCAAGCGTGTAGAACAGTAGGTAGATTCCGGCTTTAAGTCGTTCTGGTTGGTTTCCTCATCGGGTGATGAGGATTAATGTGGGGATTAGGGTTGCTTCAAAAGCAATGTAGAATAGTATGAGTTCCGAGGCTGAGAAGGCTGATAGGATGAATAGTTGAGCTAGAATGATTGTTGTGATGAAGATTCGTTTGCGGTTGGTTGGTTCTTGTTCTAGATGGTTTTGACTTGCCATTAGCATCAGAGGCAGGAGTCAACATGATAGGACTAGTAGTGGTGAAGAGATTTGGTCGATAGCAGTCCAGTGAGATAGGTTTTTGTTTGGGTAGTATGTTGGGGTGAATAGCTGTAGGCTAATGGCGGCAATTAATATGCTGTGTGTTGTGGTATTAGCCCAAAGGTACTTGCTGGGTGAGGATATGGTCATGGGAAGGAGTATAATAGTTGGTATGATGATTTTTAGCATTTTAGGAGGTTAAAGTTGTGGAGGTGGTCTGAACCGTGGGTGCGTGTTGAGGCTACTAGTAGGGCGAGCCCCGTTCCTGCTTCGCAGGCTGAGAATGTTAGTATAAGTATTGGTAGTATGGTGGCGGATGTTATTTGTGTTTGGATGGGTCATATTGACAGGGCTACATATATAGACAATATCATGCCCTCTAAGCATAGTAAGGCTGAGATTAGGTGGGTTCGGTGGAAGGCTAGGCCTAAGGCGCTTAGGGAGAAGGCTGAGTAGAAGCTTAGGTGTAGGAGGGTCATTAAGAAAGTTATAGGGTTGTGGCTATAATCTGTTGAGTCGAAATCAACTGTCTTGGTTAGACTAACTTTCTGTTATTCGGCCCATTCTAGCCCTCCTTGGGTTCATTCGTACACTAGACCTAGGGTGAGGAGTAGGATAAGGACTGAGGCTCATGTTAGTGTAGTGGTTGGGGCTTGGAGTTGGGTGGCTCATGGAAGAGGTAGGAGTAGGGCAATTTCTAGGTCGAACAGTAGGAATAGGATTGCTACTAGGAAGAATCGAATGGAGAATGGTAGTCGAGCGGATCCTAATGGGTCAAAGCCGCATTCGTATGGGGATAGTTTTTCTGAGTCTGGGTTCGTTTGGGCCAGTCATAGGTTTAGTATGGTTAGGGCGATGCTTAGGGTTATGGATAGGGTGATTATAAATGTGATTATGTTTATTGCTCTTCTCTGGGTTTGAACCAGATTTTAAGGATTGGAAGTCGATTGTAATTAGTATACTAGAAGAGCAGGATCCTCATCAGTAAATAGAGATATATAGGAATAGTCATACGACGTCTACAAAGTGTCAGTATCAGGCTGCTGCTTCGAAACCAAAGTGATGGTTTGGTGTAAAGTGGAATTTAATGAGGCGTAGGAGGCAGATTAGGAGGAATGTGGAGCCAATGATTACGTGTAGGCCGTGAAATCCAGTGGCTACGAAGAAGGTAGACCCGTATACTCCGTCTGCGATGGAGAAGGGAGCTTCGTAGTATTCTATGGCTTGTAGTGCGGTAAAGTAGAATCCTAGGAGGACAGTTAAGGTGAGAGCATAGATTGCTTGTTTTCGGCGGGCCTCTATGATAGCGTGATGGGCTCATGTGACGGTGATTCCTGAAGCTAGTAGGATGGCAGTGTTTAGTAGCGGTACTTCTATGGGGTTCAAGGGTTTGATTCCTGCTGGTGGTCATTGTCCTCCTAGTTCTGGGGTTGGGGCTAGGCTTGAGTGGAAGAAGGCTCAGAAGAAGCC
Source organism: Prinia subflava (assembly GCF_021018805.1). NCBI lineage: Eukaryota > Metazoa > Chordata > Aves > Passeriformes > Cisticolidae > Prinia > Prinia subflava. The sequence continues at coordinate 9,219 of NW_026961037.1, read as the reverse complement.
TAGGAAGAAGAAAGCTTCTGATGTGATGAACAGGACTATGCCGTATCGTAGCCCTTTTTGGACGGTGGGAGTGTGGTGACCTTGGAATGTGCTTTCGCGTACAATGTCTCGTCATCATTGGAATATGACTAGGGTGGTTGATAATAGGCCAATGGCAAGTAGTTGTGGGGAGTGGTAGTGGAATCATATGGTTAGGCCGGACGTGGTTAGTAGGGCGGCGGCTGCTCCGAAGATGGGTCATGGGCTTGGATCTACTATGTGGTAGGAGTGTGCTTGGTGTGCCATTGTGTTAGATGTTTTCTTGGAGGTAGAGGCTGAGTAGGAGGACAAAGACGTAGGCCTGGATCATGGCTACGGCTACTTCCAGGATGGTTAGTAGCAGCAGGATTAGGAATGTTAGTAGGGAGACCATAGGTATGGTCGATAGTAAGGCGATCGTGGCGGTAGAAATAAGTTGGATTAAAAGGTGTCCTGCTGTGAGGTTGGCTGTTAGTCGTACTCCTAGCGCAATAGGACGAATTAGAAGGCTTGTTGTTTCAATTAAGACCAGTGCTGGGATCAGCGGTGTTGGAGTGCCTTCTGGTAGCAGGTGCCCTAGGGTAGTTGAAGGTTGGTTGCGTAACCCTGTGAGGAGGGTGGCTAGTCATAGTGGGAAGGCTAGGGCTAGGCTCATGGATAGTTGGGTGGTTGGAGTGAATGTGTAGGGCAATAGGCCTAGAAGGTTGATTAGTAGGAGGAATACCATTAATGAGGTTAGGATTAGGGCTCATTTGTGTCCTTTTTTGTTCAGTGGTATTATTAGTTGCTTTGTGATGAGGTTGACCGCTCATAGTTGTAGGGTGGATAGACGGCTCGTCACCCAGCGGTTGTTTTGTGACGGTAGTAGTAGGGCTGGGAAAGTGATTGAGATGAGGATTAGTGGAATGCCCAGTAGGGATGGACTTGAGAATTGGTCGAAGAAACTTAGGTTCATGGTCAAGTTCATGGGGTAGTAGGGGTGGTGGTAGTGGTCTTGTTGAGTGGTGGGTTTGGGGATGTTATGGATAGGATTTTAGGTTGGATGATTATTGAAAATGTTAGTCATGAGGTTAGTATGATAAAAAATCATGGATTTGGGTTGAGTTGTGGCATGTCATTAAGGAGGGTTAGCGTCCCTCTTTCTCTAGCTTAAAAGGCTAACGCTGTTTCATAGCTTCTTAATGATTAGGAAGATAGTAGAGAAGATCAGTTTTCGAAGTTGTCAAGTGGTGTGGACTCTACTACGATTGGTATGAAGCTGTGGTTTGCTCCGCAGATCTCTGAGCATTGTCCGTAGAATACTCCTGGTCGGTTTGCTAGGAAGGAAGTTTGGTTTAGTCGTCCTGGGATTGCATCCGTTTTGACGCCTAGGCTTGGTACAGCTCATGAGTGCAGGACGTCGTCAGCGGTGACAATAACTCGGATGGTAGAGTTTATTGGGACGATAACACGGTGGTCTACTTCTAGAAGTCGAAAGTGTCCTAGTGGGAGCTCTGATGTTGGTGTTATGTAGGAGTCGAATGTTAGGTCTTTGAAGTCGGTGTACTCGTAGGATCAGTACCATTGGTGTCCAATGGCTTTTAGAGTGAGGTCTGGTTGGTTGACTTCATCCATCATGTATAGGATGCGCAGGGATGGCAGGGCTAGGGTGATTAGTACTATGGCTGGTAGGATTGTTCATACTAGTTCGATCGCCTGTGCATCAACTGTATTTGATGAGAGTTTACCTGTTAGTATTAGAGTCAGTAGATAGAGGACCAAGCTGCAGATGGCTAGGGCCACTATTATGGCGTGGTCGTGGAATTGTATCAGTTCTTCTATAATTGGTGATGAGGCGTCTTGGAAATTAAGTTGTGAGTGGTTGGCCATATTTTGAGGCGCACAGGGTTTTCACCTGCAATATAGCCTTGACAAGGCTATGTAATCGTTTCTACTAGCGTCTCTATGAGAAAGAAGCATAAGTGGTTTTATGCGGTTGGCTTGAAACCAACATATGAGGGTTCGAGTCCTTCCTTTCTTGTACTTGGACAAAGGCTGGTTCTTCAAAGGTGTGGAATGGGGGTGGGCAACCGTAGATTCATTCGATATTTGTGCTTGTAAGTTCTGGTTGGAAAGCTTTGCGTTTGGATGCGAAGGCTTCTCAGATGATGAATACTAGCATGATTACGGCTGTTATAGAGATTAGGGAACCTACTGATGAGATGGTGTTTCATAGTGTGTAGGCGTCTGGGTAGTCTGAGTATCGACGTGGCATGCCAGCTAGGCCAAGGAAGTGTTGTGGGAAGAAGGTGAGGTTAACGCCTACAAATATTACTCCGAAGTGGATTTTGGCTCATGTGGAATGTAGAGTGTACCCGGTGAATAGTGGGAATCAGTGTGTGAATCCGGCTAGAATTGCGAATACTGCTCCTATTGATAGTACATAGTGGAAGTGAGCTACTACATAGTAGGTATCGTGCAGAGCAATGTCTAGTGAAGAGTTTGCTAAAACGATCCCTGTTAGGCCCCCGATGGTGAATAGGAAGATGAATCCTAGGGCCCATAGTATGGGTGGGTCTCATTTGATAATGCCTCCGTGGAGTGTTGCTAGTCAGCTGAATACTTTAATGCCAGTTGGGATGGCGATGATTATAGTGGCTGATGTGAAGTATGCTCGGGTGTCTACGTCCATGCCTACTGTGAATATATGGTGGGCCCAAACGATAAATCCTAGGAACCCGATGGAAAGTATAGCTCATACCATTCCTATATAACCGAAAGGTTCTTTTTTTCCTGAGTAGTAGGTTACGACGTGGGAGATGATTCCGAATCCTGGTAGAATGAGGATGTAGACTTCAGGGTGTCCGAAGAATCAGAATAGGTGTTGATAAAGTACTGGGTCTCCTCCTCCTGCCGGGTCAAAGAAAGTGGTATTTAGGTTGCGGTCGGTTAGTAGTATAGTGATTCCGGCAGCGAGTACAGGGAGGGAGAGAAGCAGTAGGACTGCTGTGATAAGTACTGATCAGACAAATAGGGGGGTTTGGTATTGGGAGAGGGCTGGTGGTTTTATGTTAATTGCTGTGGTGATAAAGTTGATTGCGCCCAGAATTGATGAGATTCCAGCTAGGTGAAGGGAGAAGATGGCTAGGTCAACTGAAGCTCCAGCATGGGCTAAGTTGCCGGCTAATGGGGGGTACACTGTTCAGCCCGTACCTGCTCCTGCCTCGACTGTGGAGGAAGCCAGGAGAAGGAGGAAAGAGGGTGGTAGAAGTCAGAAGCTTATGTTGTTCATTCGTGGGAATGCTATGTCTGGGGCCCCAATTATTAGGGGGACTAGTCAGTTGCCGAAGCCCCCGATCATAATTGGTATAACTATAAAGAAGATTATTACGAAAGCATGTGCTGTAACGATCACGTTGTAGATTTGGTCGTCTCCGAGCAGGGCTCCTGGTTGGCCTAGTTCTGCTCGGATGAGAAGGCTTAGTGAGGTGCCCACTATTCCGGCCCATGCGCCGAAAATTAGGTATAGGGTACCGATATCTTTGTGGTTGGTTGAGAATAATCATCGGTTAATGAATGTCACAGGTAAGATGGCTGAGTGTATAAGCGTTAGGCTGTAGTCCTTTTTACAGAGGTTCAATTCCTCTTCTTATCGGCTTTGTGGTGAAATTCACGGCGGGTTGCAAACTCGCAGATGCGTATTGATTGCGCCGAAGTCTTAGGTAGAAGCCTGTTGGTTAGGGCATGTAGCTGTTAACTATATTGTTGTGGGATCGAAGCCCATCTACCTAGTTGGGTTGTAAGGTCCTAGCTTAATTAAAGTACCTGGGTTGCATTCAGGAGATGTGGGGTAGCATCCTGCGGATCTTAGCAGAAACTAAGAGGGTTTAACTCTTGTTTAAGGCTTTGAAGGCCTTCGGTTTAAGTGATCCTAAGTTTCTTAAATAATAGTGGTGATTAGTGGTGAAACCGGTAGGAGTGCAGTTGATATGGTGATTAGGATGGCAATTAAGGTGCTGGTTGGTTTGTTAGTATGTCATTGTTTAATGTGGTTGGTGGTGTGTGGGGGTAGTGTGATTGTTGCACAGTATGCTAGGCGAAGATAGAAGAATAGGCTTAGGAGTGATAGGAGGGAGATTGAAGTTGCTATTGGGATTATGTCTTGTTTAGTTAGCTCTTGGATGATAAGTCATTTTGGGAGGAAACCTGTTAATGGGGGCAGTCCTGCTATAGAGAGTATTGTTAGTAGTAGTATGGCGTTTAGTGCTGGTACCTTTGTCCATGCAGTTATTAGGGTTGATAGTTTTGAGACTTTAATTGTGTTTAAAGTTAGGAATACTGCTATTGTTATTAGTGTGTAGAGGTAAAAATTAAGTAAGGTTAGTTTAGGGTTGTACGAGATAATGATTGTTATCCATCCTAGATGGGAGATGGAGGAGAAGGCTAGGATTTTTCGGATTTGTGTTTGGTTTAGTCCTATTCATCCTCCCAGAGCGGCAGATATGATTGCTATGCAGGCTAGCAGAGTAGGGTTTAGTGAGGGTGATGTTATGAATAGCAGTGAGATAGGGGGTAATTTTATCATTGTTGATAGGAGGAGGCCTGTGGTAAGTGGGGACCCTTGGAGGACTTCTGGGAATCAGAAATGAAATGGGACTAGTCCTAGTTTTATTGCTAGGGCGGAGGTTAGGATGAGGCACGATATTGGATGGGTTAGTTGGGTGATGTCCCATTGTCCGGTGTGCCATGCATTGGTTATGCTGGAAAATAAGACTAGTGCGGAGGCAGTTGCTTGGGTAAGGAAGTACTTGGTTGCGGCTTCAATGGCTCGTGGATGGTGGGATTTTGAGATCAGTGGCAGGATTGCTAGGGTGTTGATTTCAAGGCCGGCCCAGGCTATTATTCAGTGGTTGCTCGAGATTGTGATGGCAGTCCCTATAAACAGGCTGATTGCGAAAATTAATTTTGCTTGTGGGTTCATTAGTAGGGGAAGGGGTTAAACCATCATTTTCGGGGTATGGGCCCGATAGCTTTGTTAGCTGACCCTACTAGAAAGTAATATAATGGGAGTATGGAGGGTTTTGATCCCTTTAGTGCAGGTTCGATTCCTGTTTTTCTAAGTTAGGAAATGAGAGGGCTGGTATACCTCTATGTTCACTTTATCATAGTGACCCTTTGGGACGTTCAGGCACATTTCCTTTTATGGTTCTTAGGTAGGGGGGAAGTCCAGCGTAACAGATTGATATGCTGGTGTGTCACAAGCATATCGCCAGTGTGAGTGGGAGGAAGTTTTTTCATAGAAGGTGTATTAGCTGGTCGTATCGGAAGCGCGGATATGAAGCACGGACTCATAGGAAACCAGCAGATAGTAGGAGGACTTTTGTGGCTAGAATCACAGGGAATAGTTCTTGCGGAGGGTTTAGGAAGCTTGGGTTGAAGAATAAGATGGTAGTTAGTGTGTTTATTAGCATGATGTTGGCGTATTCGGCTAGGAAGAATAAAGCGAATGGTCCTGCTGCATATTCCACGTTGAAGCCAGAGACTAGTTCTGACTCCCCCTCTGTAAGGTCAAATGGGGCTCGGTTTGTCTCGGCTAGTGTGGATACGTATCATATTATGGCTAGTGGCCAGCATGAGAAGATAAGGTACAGGGGTTCTTGGGTGGTTGCGAGAGTGCTTAGGTTGTAATTTCCGCTGAGTAGGATGATGGAGAGTAGGATAATTGCTAGGGTGACTTCATACGAGATGGTTTGGGCTACTGCTCGTAGTGCTCCAATTAGGGCATATTTTGAGTTGGAGGCTCATCCTGATCATAGAATAGAGTATACGGCTAGGCTAGATATGGCTAGGAGAAAGAGTAGGCCTAGGTTGAGGTCTGCGAGAGAGAATGGTAGTGGGAGTGGGGTTCAAATTGAAATCGCTAGGAGAAGGGCTAGTATTGGAGTTGTGGTGAATAGGATTGGGGAAGATGTTGATGGGCGGATCGGTTCTTTGATGAATAGTTTCACCCCGTCTGCCAAGGGTTGTAGTAGTCCGAATGGGCCTACGACATTTGGGCCCTTTCGTCCTTGCATGTAACTTAGGATTTTACGTTCTACTAGTGTGAGGAAGGCTACTGCAATTAGAATGGGGAGGGCATAGGAAGTGGCTATGATTAGGCTGGTTAGAAGTGGGTAGTTGGTCATATGGGGGTTGGTAAGCTAGGGAGAGGATTTGAACCTCTGAGTTAAAGGACTTAAGCCTTTTGCATTTGCCGAGCTCTGCCACGCTAGCTTGTCCTTTTCTAGGACGTGGGTGGGTGTGATAGCTTTTCGTAATTTAGTTGGTTTCATTACTTAAGGCGGGGGCTTGCTTGTGGTATTGGCCCCACTTTTCCTATCCTTTCGTACTGGGAAGAGTTGTTCATAGATAGAAACCGACCTGGATTACTCCGGTCTGAACTCAGATCACGTAGGACTGTTAATCGTTGAACAAACGAACCCTTAGTAGCGGCTGCACCACTAGGATGTCCTGATCCAACATCGAGGTCGTAAACCTCCCCGTCGATATGGACTCTCGGAGGAGATTGCGCTGTTATCCCTGGGGTAGCTTGGTCCATTGATCAATTATATTGGATCTGGTGGCTATTAGCACTTTGAGTAGTGGCTCTTAGTCTGGAGGTGTTGTCCCATGTTTGGAGGTTTTGTTTTGCTCCAAGGTCGCCCCAACCGAAAAAATGCAGACCATCGTCCCAATGGATAAGTAAGCCCGGGGTGGGGGTGTATGTATTTTGGGGTGGTTGCTGTTTTTAAAGTTCCACAGGGTCTTCTCGTCTTATGGGTTTATCCCTGCTTTTGCACAGGGAGATCAATTTCACCGATTGCCTGTAAGAGACAGTTAAGACCTCGTTTAGCCATTCATACGGGTCCCGATTTATGGGACAATTGATTGCGCTACCTTTGCACGGTTAGGATACCGCGGCCGTTGAACATAGTCACCGGGCAGGCATCACCTTCAATACTTGTCTGTGGGTTGGCTGAAGGCTATGTTTTTGGTAAACAGTCGGGCCTTGACGGGTTTGCCTAGTTCCTTTTACAGGTTTTAATCTTTCTTAATGGACGCTCCTATGTCGGGTTAACAAAGTGTTTAATACTCTGCTTGTTTGATTTGTCGTATATTGGTGGCTTGTTAATAATGTACTGATGTAAGCTTGCGTCTAAGAGGGAGGACCCTGGTTACTCATTCTAGCATTAATTCTCCTATTGTTCTATAGGTTAGCCCGTTAGTGGGGAGGGAGTCACGTGGTTTTTATATTTTTAAGGTGCAGAGCTTTAACGCACTCTTTGTTGATGGCTGCTTAAAGGCCCACAGTAGGTTTTGCAGGTTTGTTGTTTATCCGCTCGTGGAGATTGTATTCTTTTTTAAAGGAGCTGTACCTCCTTTAAATAGCCCTTAATTCGCTTCATTGGGGTTTGTAGGTTCCTTGGAGAAGAATTAAGAGTGAACTAAGATTCATTTCACAGGCAACCAGCTATCACCCAGCTCGATTGGCTTTTCACCTCTACTAGCAAGTCATCCCACTCTTTTGCAACAGAGACGGGTTCGCTCATAATAGCTGCTCGCAAGTAGCTCGCTTGGGTTTCGGGGTGGCAAACTTAAATTCATTTTGCTTGGTTTTTCTTGCTAGACCATGATGCAAAAGGTACAAGGGTTGATCTTTGCTGTTTTTAGCTTAGTTTTCATTGCTATTTCATCTTTCCCTTACGGTACGTGGTCTCTATCGCTCCAATGGTGTCTTTTCTATCGCCTATACTGGGACTAATAAATGCTTTAGTTGGGTGTTGGAAGTAGCTTTGTTATTCCGGGTCATGTAGGTTGGGCTAGAGTTTGGCATTCAAGACGATCTGATGTTAGCAGATATCTCTCAGGTGTAAGCTGAGTGCTTTAATTTAAGGCTACGTCTTGGTGTTCTAAGTGCACCTTCCGGTACACTTACCTTGTTACGACTTACCTCCTCTTTGGCTGATCAACTTATTAATTTATGGGGGGGGGGGTCGCTTTTGAGGAGGGTGACGGGCGGTATGTACGTGTCCCAGAGCCGGCTTAAAGAGGGCTCGATTGTCTCTCTTTACTGCTAAATCCGCCTTCCAGGGATAGTTTCATGTCCCTTTGCCGTATGTTCTAGTCTAGAAAATGTAGCCCATTGCTCCCATTCCATAGGCTATACCTTGACCTGTCGTATTAGCGTTGTAGGGCTATTGCGTCCACTGTTGGTCCTTCAGGGTGGGTGGGCTGGCGACGGCGGTATATAGGCTGAACTGTTGCAAGGAATGGTAAGGTGTATCGTGGATCATCGATTATAGAACAGGCTCCTCTAGGTGGGTTTGGGGCACCGCCAAGTCCTTAGAGTTTTAAGCGTTTGTGCTCGTAGTTCTCGGGCGGATGCTCCGGTAAGATCGAGCATCAAGATTTAGGGCCAGGCATAGTGGGGTATCTAATCCCAGTTTGGGCCCTGGCTTTCGTGGGCTTCAATAAATCGTTGTTCTAAGATCTTCTTTAAGTAGGGGCCTTATGGGCATCTTTGGCTTTCTACGGCTCAGCTGCCTTTTAATCTTAGCTACTTGGATAACATGTGACCACTCTTTACGCCGTTAAGTAATGTTGATTTGGGTCTCCTGTATGACCGCGGTGGCTGGCACAGGATTTACCGACCCTTAGCTTGCTATAACTAAGTCAAGTTTGCACTCATTGCTTAATATTAATTACTGCTGAATACCCGTGGGGGTGTGGCAATTGCAAGGCGTTTTGGGCTACGGTGATGGGTGTGCCTGATACCCGCTCCTGTCGACCTAAATTTAGGGTACCCAGGGCATCTACACTGGAGCGCGGATACTTGCATGTATATATTTAGCAACAACCAACAGTAAGGTTAGGACTAAGTCTTTTGTCTTTGGGTGCGTGTGGCTGCCGTCTTGACATCTTCAGTGTCATGCTTTTTGTAAGCTACAAAGACTTAGGTGGGTTTGGTTTGGTGAGTGGTGATGTGTTGTTTTTGTTTGGTTTTTTGTCCAAAAAAAGGCAGGTAAGTTTGGGTTAAGTGTCGTAGTGGTGGGTGTGTAATTTGGTTGCATGAATAATATAGGGATATATAGTTAATTATTTGTTTGTTTTGATGAAAATTACACGATAAAAAATGAAGTGAATAAATTTTGGGGTGAAATGATGGGTTTAGGTATAAGTCTC
>NW_026961036.1:0-20048 GCF_021018805.1 Prinia subflava | reverse complement strand
GGTAGTAGGGGTGGTGGTAGTGGTCTTGTTGAGTGGTGGGTTTGGGGATGTTATGGATAGGATTTTAGGTTGGATGATTATTGAAAATGTTAGTCATGAGGTTAGTATGATAAAAAATCATGGATTTGGGTTGAGTTGTGGCATGTCATTAAGGAGGGTTAGCGTCCCTCTTTCTCTAGCTTAAAAGGCTAACGCTGTTTCATAGCTTCTTAATGATTAGGAAGATAGTAGAGAAGATCAGTTTTCGAAGTTGTCAAGTGGTGTGGACTCTACTACGATTGGTATGAAGCTGTGGTTTGCTCCGCAGATCTCTGAGCATTGTCCGTAGAATACTCCTGGTCGGTTTGCTAGGAAGGAAGTTTGGTTTAGTCGTCCTGGGATTGCATCCGTTTTGACGCCTAGGCTTGGTACAGCTCATGAGTGCAGGACGTCGTCAGCGGTGACAATAACTCGGATGGTAGAGTTTATTGGGACGATAACACGGTGGTCTACTTCTAGAAGTCGAAAGTGTCCTAGTGGGAGCTCTGATGTTGGTGTTATGTAGGAGTCGAATGTTAGGTCTTTGAAGTCGGTGTACTCGTAGGATCAGTACCATTGGTGTCCAATGGCTTTTAGAGTGAGGTCTGGTTGGTTGACTTCATCCATCATGTATAGGATGCGCAGGGATGGCAGGGCTAGGGTGATTAGTACTATGGCTGGTAGGATTGTTCATACTAGTTCGATCGCCTGTGCATCAACTGTATTTGATGAGAGTTTACCTGTTAGTATTAGAGTCAGTAGATAGAGGACCAAGCTGCAGATGGCTAGGGCCACTATTATGGCGTGGTCGTGGAATTGTATCAGTTCTTCTATAATTGGTGATGAGGCGTCTTGGAAATTAAGTTGTGAGTGGTTGGCCATATTTTGAGGCGCACAGGGTTTTCACCTGCAATATAGCCTTGACAAGGCTATGTAATCGTTTTACTAGCGTCTCTATGAGAAAGAAGCATAAGTGGTTTTATGCGGTTGGCTTGAAACCAACATATGAGGGTTCGAGTCCTTCCTTTCTTGTACTTGGACAAAGGCTGGTTCTTCAAAGGTGTGGAATGGGGGTGGGCAACCGTAGATTCATTCGATATTTGTGCTTGTAAGTTCTGGTTGGAAAGCTTTGCGTTTGGATGCGAAGGCTTCTCAGATGATGAATACTAGCATGATTACGGCTGTTATAGAGATTAGGGAACCTACTGATGAGATGGTGTTTCATAGTGTGTAGGCGTCTGGGTAGTCTGAGTATCGACGTGGCATGCCAGCTAGGCCAAGGAAGTGTTGTGGGAAGAAGGTGAGGTTAACGCCTACAAATATTACTCCGAAGTGGATTTTGGCTCATGTGGAATGTAGAGTGTACCCGGTGAATAGTGGGAATCAGTGTGTGAATCCGGCTAGAATTGCGAATACTGCTCCTATTGATAGTACATAGTGGAAGTGAGCTACTACATAGTAGGTATCGTGCAGAGCAATGTCTAGTGAAGAGTTTGCTAAAACGATCCCTGTTAGGCCCCCGATGGTGAATAGGAAGATGAATCCTAGGGCCCATAGTATGGGTGGGTCTCATTTGATAATGCCTCCGTGGAGTGTTGCTAGTCAGCTGAATACTTTAATGCCAGTTGGGATGGCGATGATTATAGTGGCTGATGTGAAGTATGCTCGGGTGTCTACGTCCATGCCTACTGTGAATATATGGTGGGCCCAAACGATAAATCCTAGGAACCCGATGGAAAGTATAGCTCATACCATTCCTATATAACCGAAAGGTTCTTTTTTTCCTGAGTAGTAGGTTACGACGTGGGAGATGATTCCGAATCCTGGTAGAATGAGGATGTAGACTTCAGGGTGTCCGAAGAATCAGAATAGGTGTTGATAAAGTACTGGGTCTCCTCCTCCTGCCGGGTCAAAGAAAGTGGTATTTAGGTTGCGGTCGGTTAGTAGTATAGTGATTCCGGCAGCGAGTACAGGGAGGGAGAGAAGCAGTAGGACTGCTGTGATAAGTACTGATCAGACAAATAGGGGGGTTTGGTATTGGGAGAGGGCTGGTGGTTTTATGTTAATTGCTGTGGTGATAAAGTTGATTGCGCCCAGAATTGATGAGATTCCAGCTAGGTGAAGGGAGAAGATGGCTAGGTCAACTGAAGCTCCAGCATGGGCTAAGTTGCCGGCTAATGGGGGGTACACTGTTCAGCCCGTACCTGCTCCTGCCTCGACTGTGGAGGAAGCCAGGAGAAGGAGGAAAGAGGGTGGTAGAAGTCAGAAGCTTATGTTGTTCATTCGTGGGAATGCTATGTCTGGGGCCCCAATTATTAGGGGGACTAGTCAGTTGCCGAAGCCCCCGATCATAATTGGTATAACTATAAAGAAGATTATTACGAAAGCATGTGCTGTAACGATCACGTTGTAGATTTGGTCGTCTCCGAGCAGGGCTCCTGGTTGGCCTAGTTCTGCTCGGATGAGAAGGCTTAGTGAGGTGCCCACTATTCCGGCCCATGCGCCGAAAATTAGGTATAGGGTACCGATATCTTTGTGGTTGGTTGAGAATAATCATCGGTTAATGAATGTCACAGGTAAGATGGCTGAGTGTATAAGCGTTAGGCTGTAGTCCTTTTTACAGAGGTTCAATTCCTCTTCTTATCGGCTTTGTGGTGAAATTCACGGCGGGTTGCAAACTCGCAGATGCGTATTGATTGCGCCGAAGTCTTAGGTAGAAGCCTGTTGGTTAGGGCATGTAGCTGTTAACTATATTGTTGTGGGATCGAAGCCCATCTACCTAGTTGGGTTGTAAGGTCCTAGCTTAATTAAAGTACCTGGGTTGCATTCAGGAGATGTGGGGTAGCATCCTGCGGATCTTAGCAGAAACTAAGAGGGTTTAACTCTTGTTTAAGGCTTTGAAGGCCTTCGGTTTAAGTGATCCTAAGTTTCTTAAATAATAGTGGTGATTAGTGGTGAAACCGGTAGGAGTGCAGTTGATATGGTGATTAGGATGGCAATTAAGGTGCTGGTTGGTTTGTTAGTATGTCATTGTTTAATGTGGTTGGTGGTGTGTGGGGGTAGTGTGATTGTTGCACAGTATGCTAGGCGAAGATAGAAGAATAGGCTTAGGAGTGATAGGAGGGAGATTGAAGTTGCTATTGGGATTATGTCTTGTTTAGTTAGCTCTTGGATGATAAGTCATTTTGGGAGGAAACCTGTTAATGGGGGCAGTCCTGCTATAGAGAGTATTGTTAGTAGTAGTATGGCGTTTAGTGCTGGTACCTTTGTCCATGCAGTTATTAGGGTTGATAGTTTTGAGACTTTAATTGTGTTTAAAGTTAGGAATACTGCTATTGTTATTAGTGTGTAGAGGTAAAAATTAAGTAAGGTTAGTTTAGGGTTGTACGAGATAATGATTGTTATCCATCCTAGATGGGAGATGGAGGAGAAGGCTAGGATTTTTCGGATTTGTGTTTGGTTTAGTCCTATTCATCCTCCCAGAGCGGCAGATATGATTGCTATGCAGGCTAGCAGAGTAGGGTTTAGTGAGGGTGATGTTATGAATAGCAGTGAGATAGGGGGTAATTTTATCATTGTTGATAGGAGGAGGCCTGTGGTAAGTGGGGACCCTTGGAGGACTTCTGGGAATCAGAAATGAAATGGGACTAGTCCTAGTTTTATTGCTAGGGCGGAGGTTAGGATGAGGCACGATATTGGATGGGTTAGTTGGGTGATGTCCCATTGTCCGGTGTGCCATGCATTGGTTATGCTGGAAAATAAGACTAGTGCGGAGGCAGTTGCTTGGGTAAGGAAGTACTTGGTTGCGGCTTCAATGGCTCGTGGATGGTGGGATTTTGAGATCAGTGGCAGGATTGCTAGGGTGTTGATTTCAAGGCCGGCCCAGGCTATTATTCAGTGGTTGCTCGAGATTGTGATGGCAGTCCCTATAAACAGGCTGATTGCGAAAATTAATTTTGCTTGTGGGTTCATTAGTAGGGGAAGGGGTTAAACCATCATTTTCGGGGTATGGGCCCGATAGCTTTGTTAGCTGACCCTACTAGAAAGTAATATAATGGGAGTATGGAGGGTTTTGATCCCTTTAGTGCAGGTTCGATTCCTGTTTTTCTAAGTTAGGAAATGAGAGGGCTGGTATACCTCTATGTTCACTTTATCATAGTGACCCTTTGGGACGTTCAGGCACATTTCCTTTTATGGTTCTTAGGTAGGGGGGAAGTCCAGCGTAACAGATTGATATGCTGGTGTGTCACAAGCATATCGCCAGTGTGAGTGGGAGGAAGTTTTTTCATAGAAGGTGTATTAGCTGGTCGTATCGGAAGCGCGGATATGAAGCACGGACTCATAGGAAACCAGCAGATAGTAGGAGGACTTTTGTGGCTAGAATCACAGGGAATAGTTCTTGCGGAGGGTTTAGGAAGCTTGGGTTGAAGAATAAGATGGTAGTTAGTGTGTTTATTAGCATGATGTTGGCGTATTCGGCTAGGAAGAATAAAGCGAATGGTCCTGCTGCATATTCCACGTTGAAGCCAGAGACTAGTTCTGACTCCCCCTCTGTAAGGTCAAATGGGGCTCGGTTTGTCTCGGCTAGTGTGGATACGTATCATATTATGGCTAGTGGCCAGCATGAGAAGATAAGGTACAGGGGTTCTTGGGTGGTTGCGAGAGTGCTTAGGTTGTAATTTCCGCTGAGTAGGATGATGGAGAGTAGGATAATTGCTAGGGTGACTTCATACGAGATGGTTTGGGCTACTGCTCGTAGTGCTCCAATTAGGGCATATTTTGAGTTGGAGGCTCATCCTGATCATAGAATAGAGTATACGGCTAGGCTAGATATGGCTAGGAGAAAGAGTAGGCCTAGGTTGAGGTCTGCGAGAGAGAATGGTAGTGGGAGTGGGGTTCAAATTGAAATCGCTAGGAGAAGGGCTAGTATTGGAGTTGTGGTGAATAGGATTGGGGAAGATGTTGATGGGCGGATCGGTTCTTTGATGAATAGTTTCACCCCGTCTGCCAAGGGTTGTAGTAGTCCGAATGGGCCTACGACATTTGGGCCCTTTCGTCCTTGCATGTAACTTAGGATTTTACGTTCTACTAGTGTGAGGAAGGCTACTGCAATTAGAATGGGGAGGGCATAGGAAGTGGCTATGATTAGGCTGGTTAGAAGTGGGTAGTTGGTCATATGGGGGTTGGTAAGCTAGGGAGAGGATTTGAACCTCTGAGTTAAAGGACTTAAGCCTTTTGCATTTGCCGAGCTCTGCCACGCTAGCTTGTCCTTTTCTAGGACGTGGGTGGGTGTGATAGCTTTTCGTAATTTAGTTGGTTTCATTACTTAAGGCGGGGGCTTGCTTGTGGTATTGGCCCCACTTTTCCTATCCTTTCGTACTGGGAAGAGTTGTTCATAGATAGAAACCGACCTGGATTACTCCGGTCTGAACTCAGATCACGTAGGACTGTTAATCGTTGAACAAACGAACCCTTAGTAGCGGCTGCACCACTAGGATGTCCTGATCCAACATCGAGGTCGTAAACCTCCCCGTCGATATGGACTCTCGGAGGAGATTGCGCTGTTATCCCTGGGGTAGCTTGGTCCATTGATCAATTATATTGGATCTGGTGGCTATTAGCACTTTGAGTAGTGGCTCTTAGTCTGGAGGTGTTGTCCCATGTTTGGAGGTTTTGTTTTGCTCCAAGGTCGCCCCAACCGAAAAAATGCAGACCATCGTCCCAATGGATAAGTAAGCCCGGGGTGGGGGTGTATGTATTTTGGGGTGGTTGCTGTTTTTAAAGTTCCACAGGGTCTTCTCGTCTTATGGGTTTATCCCTGCTTTTGCACAGGGAGATCAATTTCACCGATTGCCTGTAAGAGACAGTTAAGACCTCGTTTAGCCATTCATACGGGTCCCGATTTATGGGACAATTGATTGCGCTACCTTTGCACGGTTAGGATACCGCGGCCGTTGAACATAGTCACCGGGCAGGCATCACCTTCAATACTTGTCTGTGGGTTGGCTGAAGGCTATGTTTTTGGTAAACAGTCGGGCCTTGACGGGTTTGCCTAGTTCCTTTTACAGGTTTTAATCTTTCTTAATGGACGCTCCTATGTCGGGTTAACAAAGTGTTTAATACTCTGCTTGTTTGATTTGTCGTATATTGGTGGCTTGTTAATAATGTACTGATGTAAGCTTGCGTCTAAGAGGGAGGACCCTGGTTACTCATTCTAGCATTAATTCTCCTATTGTTCTATAGGTTAGCCCGTTAGTGGGGAGGGAGTCACGTGGTTTTTATATTTTTAAGGTGCAGAGCTTTAACGCACTCTTTGTTGATGGCTGCTTAAAGGCCCACAGTAGGTTTTGCAGGTTTGTTGTTTATCCGCTCGTGGAGATTGTATTCTTTTTTAAAGGAGCTGTACCTCCTTTAAATAGCCCTTAATTCGCTTCATTGGGGTTTGTAGGTTCCTTGGAGAAGAATTAAGAGTGAACTAAGATTCATTTCACAGGCAACCAGCTATCACCCAGCTCGATTGGCTTTTCACCTCTACTAGCAAGTCATCCCACTCTTTTGCAACAGAGACGGGTTCGCTCATAATAGCTGCTCGCAAGTAGCTCGCTTGGGTTTCGGGGTGGCAAACTTAAATTCATTTTGCTTGGTTTTTCTTGCTAGACCATGATGCAAAAGGTACAAGGGTTGATCTTTGCTGTTTTTAGCTTAGTTTTCATTGCTATTTCATCTTTCCCTTACGGTACGTGGTCTCTATCGCTCCAATGGTGTCTTTTCTATCGCCTATACTGGGACTAATAAATGCTTTAGTTGGGTGTTGGAAGTAGCTTTGTTATTCCGGGTCATGTAGGTTGGGCTAGAGTTTGGCATTCAAGACGATCTGATGTTAGCAGATATCTCTCAGGTGTAAGCTGAGTGCTTTAATTTAAGGCTACGTCTTGGTGTTCTAAGTGCACCTTCCGGTACACTTACCTTGTTACGACTTACCTCCTCTTTGGCTGATCAACTTATTAATTTATGGGGGGGGGGGTCGCTTTTGAGGAGGGTGACGGGCGGTATGTACGTGTCCCAGAGCCGGCTTAAAGAGGGCTCGATTGTCTCTCTTTACTGCTAAATCCGCCTTCCAGGGATAGTTTCATGTCCCTTTGCCGTATGTTCTAGTCTAGAAAATGTAGCCCATTGCTCCCATTCCATAGGCTATACCTTGACCTGTCGTATTAGCGTTGTAGGGCTATTGCGTCCACTGTTGGTCCTTCAGGGTGGGTGGGCTGGCGACGGCGGTATATAGGCTGAACTGTTGCAAGGAATGGTAAGGTGTATCGTGGATCATCGATTATAGAACAGGCTCCTCTAGGTGGGTTTGGGGCACCGCCAAGTCCTTAGAGTTTTAAGCGTTTGTGCTCGTAGTTCTCGGGCGGATGCTCCGGTAAGATCGAGCATCAAGATTTAGGGCCAGGCATAGTGGGGTATCTAATCCCAGTTTGGGCCCTGGCTTTCG
Organism: Prinia subflava; assembly: GCF_021018805.1. Taxonomy (NCBI): domain Eukaryota; kingdom Metazoa; phylum Chordata; class Aves; order Passeriformes; family Cisticolidae; genus Prinia; species Prinia subflava. Next base: position 12,538 of record NW_026961036.1, on the reverse strand, counting down.
TGGGCTTCAATAAATCGTTGTTCTAAGATCTTCTTTAAGTAGGGGCCTTATGGGCATCTTTGGCTTTCTACGGCTCAGCTGCCTTTTAATCTTAGCTACTTGGATAACATGTGACCACTCTTTACGCCGTTAAGTAATGTTGATTTGGGTCTCCTGTATGACCGCGGTGGCTGGCACAGGATTTACCGACCCTTAGCTTGCTATAACTAAGTCAAGTTTGCACTCATTGCTTAATATTAATTACTGCTGAATACCCGTGGGGGTGTGGCAATTGCAAGGCGTTTTGGGCTACGGTGATGGGTGTGCCTGATACCCGCTCCTGTCGACCTAAATTTAGGGTACCCAGGGCATCTACACTGGAGCGCGGATACTTGCATGTATATATTTAGCAACAACCAACAGTAAGGTTAGGACTAAGTCTTTTGTCTTTGGGTGCGTGTGGCTGCCGTCTTGACATCTTCAGTGTCATGCTTTTTGTAAGCTACAAAGACTTAGGTGGGTTTGGTTTGGTGAGTGGTGATGTGTTGTTTTTGTTTGGTTTTTTGTCCAAAAAAAGGCAGGTAAGTTTGGGTTAAGTGTCGTAGTGGTGGGTGTGTAATTTGGTTGCATGAATAATATAGGGATATATAGTTAATTATTTGTTTGTTTTGATGAAAATTACACGATAAAAAATGAAGTGAATAAATTTTGGGGGTGAAATGATGGGTTTAGGTATAAGTCTCAGCAAAGTGAGAATAAAATAGTTATGTCCGGTGACCATTGCATTATTCAATGGCTTAAGAGGTAAAAAGCGCGGGTTTCATGAATGAGGTTAAAGTGCATCAGTGTCAAGTTTGCGACGACCTTATCCTTCAACCATGACACTATGGGCTTACAGGTGGTCGGCAGGTAGCTCGCCGGTAATGTGATGCTCACGTCAAGAGGAAGATATCTCCTGCTACGCACTGGAAGGGCATATTGAAGACGCCCCCAGAAGAAGAGAAGAGAAAGAGAAAGGAAATGTCGCGATAACGAGAGGAAATGAGGAGCGTCCATCCCCAGCACTTGTATCTGTGAAGAGCAAGTAGAGAGGGCGAGGCAGTTTATGGTCCTGAAGTTACCACGGGTGGCGCAAAAGAGCAAGTAGGGCCTCGAGGGTAAGAGGGAAAGTATGGGCTCAAGACAAGGGACGTGGGTATAACTGACGTTGAGTAGCTCGGTTCTCGTGAGGAGCACGGTTAATAGATAACCAGGTTCTCTGGCTTGTGAGCGCTTGAAAGCTGTTGGTCGAGAGGCTTGCTTTAGGAGGTGGGCGAATTGTATGACCTCGTGAATTCAAAGGTGCGCTGGGACATTCCCTCGTATCCGGGGCTGGTTGTTAGGTACGTTGTAGAGACTGTCGATCTCGGGTGACGCTTGTAGTGTGATGTTGGTCGGGTTAGCTGGGTGTGATGGTACCTGAAGCAAAAATGGGGGGGTGGTGTGACTGCTCGCACATTATCTATTTGGAGAAAATGTTGGGCGGGGGTTGGAGGTGAGGTTGGTCTTTGGGTGGAATATCCTACATTAATGTAGTGCCTGATGGGGATAATAAATTAATGTGGCGCAATACATACCTTAAGTAATATGAAAAAGCCGCGGGGGGGGTAAGGGGGGGGGGGGGGAATAGTTGGTATGGTGAAAATGAAGTATAAAAAGTGATGTTGGTGGTGATGTTGAATGGAGTAGTTCCTGTAGTTAAAGGATAACGGCAGTTTTTCAGGCTGCAGATCCCAGGTAGAGGCTGGGCGGGAATTATGATGAAGTTTGTTCTGTTTATAGGGCTTTGTTTTGTTCTGGGTGGGCTGGCGGTTGCTTCTAATCCATCCCCTTATTATGGAGTGGTTGGGTTGGTCGTGGCGTCTATTGCTGGCTGTGGTTGGTTGGTTAGTTTGGGTGCTTCTTTCATGTCTTTGGTGCTTGTTATAGTGTATTTGGGGGGGATGTTGGTGGTGTTTGTTTATTCGGTTTCATTGGCGGCGGATCCTTATCCTGAGGCTTGGGTAGATTGGGGGGTTGTTGGGTATGGATTGGGGATTGGGTTAGTTGTTGGAGCTGGTGCTGTTGTGCTAGGTACTTCTGTGGTTTTAGTTGATGGGGGGACGGTTGATAGTGGTGGTTTATTGGTAGGACGGTTGGATTTTAGTGGGGTGGCTATGTTTTATTCGTGTGGGGTTGGGTTGTTCTTGGTGGGTGGATGGGGGTTGTTGTTAACTTTGTTTGTGGTTCTAGAGCTTGTGCGGGGGTTGTCTCGGGGGGCTATTCGGGCTGTCTAGGGTTGTGTCAGAAAGTAGTTTAGTCTAAAATGCCAGCTTTGGGAGTTGGTGATGGAGGTTTAATTCCTTTCTTTCTGAGGTTGTGGGGGGGTGTGTAATTTGGTTGCATGAATAATATAGGGATATATAGTTAATTATTTGTTTGTTTTGATGAAAATTACACGATAAAAAATGAAGTGAATAAATTTTGGGGGTGAAATGATGGGTTTAGGTATAAGTCTCAGCAAAGTGAGAATAAAATAGTTATGTCCGGTGACCATTGCATTATTCAATGGCTTAAGAGGTAAAAAGCGCGGGTTTCATGAATGAGGCTAAAGTGCATCAGTGTCAAGTTTGCGACGACCTTATCCTTCAACCATGACACTATGGGCTTACAGGTGGTCGGCAGGTAGCTCGCCGGTAATGTGATGCTCACGTCAAGAGGAAGATATCTCCTGCTACGCACTGGAAGGGCATATTGAAGACGCCCCCAGAAGAAGAGAAGAGAAAGAGAAAGGAAATGTCGCGATAACGAGAGGAAATGAGGAGCGTCCATCCCCAGCACTTGTATCTGTGAAGAGCAAGTAGAGAGGGCGAGGCAGTTTATGGTCCTGAAGTTACCACGGGTGGCGCAAAAGAGCAAGTAGGGCCTCGAGGGTAAGAGGGAAAGTATGGGCTCAAGACAAGGGACGTGGGTATAACTGACGTTGAGTAGCTCGGTTCTCGTGAGGAGCACGGTTAATAGATAACCAGGTTCTCTGGCTTGTGAGCGCTTGAAAGCTGTTGGTCGAGAGGCTTGCTTTAGGAGGTGGGCGAATTGTATGACCTCGTGAATTCAAAGGTGCGCTGGGACATTCCCTCGTATCCGGGGCTGGTTGTTAGGTACGTTGTAGAGACTGTCGATCTCGGGTGACGCTTGTAGTGTGATGTTGGTCGGGTTAGCTGGGTGTGATGGTACCTGAAGCAAAAATGGGGGGGTGGTGTGACTGCTCGCACATTATCTATTTGGAGAAAATGTTGGGCGGGGGTTGGAGGTGAGGTTGGTCTTTGGGTGGAATATCCTACATTAATGTAGTGCCTGATGGGGATAATAAATTAATGTGGCGCAATACATACCTTAAGTAATATGAAAAAGCCGCGGGGGGGGTAAGGGGGGGGGGGGCCTTTTCTTTAATTTTTTTCCGGCGCGGCCGAAAATTTTTGGAGGGGCCCTTTTCTTTAATTCTTTCCGGCGCGGCCGAAAATTTTTGGAGGGGCCCTTTTCTTTAATTCTTTCCGGCGCGGCCGAAAATTTTTGGAGGGGCCCTTTTCTTTAATTCTTTCCGGCGCGGCCGAAAATTTTTGGAGGGGCCCTTTTCTTTAATTCTTTCCGGCGCGGCCGAAAATTTTTGGAGGGGGGGGGGGGGAAACTCTAAGAAGAGGTTGAGTCTTCAATCTTTGGCTTACAAGACCAATGTTTTAATAAACTATTAGAGTATTAGAGTTTGAGTATTTTGTTTTCTACGATGGAAACAATTGGGAAGAGGACTAGAATGATAGTGAAGTAGGTAAATGAGGCTAGTTGGCCAATGATGATGAATGGGTGTTCAACTGGCTGGCTGCCTACTCAGGTTAGTACTAGAAGGTTTGCTACTAGTGTTCAAAACAGAATTTGTGACAGTGGGCGGAATGTTATTGAACGTAGTTTGGATGTGTGCAGGAGGGGCATGAGAAATAGTACTAGGACGGAGGCGGCTAGGGCCAGGACTCCTCCTAGTTTGTTTGGGATGGATCGTAGGATGGCGTAGGCGAATAGGAAGTATCATTCGGGTTTGATGTGAGGGGGTGTGGCTAGTGGGTTGGCTGGTGTGAAGTTTTCTGGGTCTCCTAGCAGGTTGGGTAAGAATAGAGCTAGGCTGGCGAGGGGGATAAATATTAGTGCGAACCCTACGATGTCTTTTGTGGAGTAGTAGGGGTGGAATGGGATTTTGTCGCAGTCTGATGGGATACCTAGTGGATTGTTTGATCCGGTTTCGTGTAGGAGGGTGAGGTGGACTAGTGTTAATCCTACAATGACGAATGGTAGTAGGAAGTGGATAGCGAAGAATCGAGTGAGTGTGGGGTTGTCTACTGAGAATCCGCCTCATGCTCATTCAACTAGTGTTTGTCCGATGTAGGGGATGGCTGAGAATAGGTTCGTGATGACTGTGGCTCCTCAGAATGATATTTGTCCTCATGGCAGGACGTATCCTACGAAGGCTGTTGCTATGAGGGTGAGTAGGAGGATGACCCCTACGTTTCAGGTTTCTTTGTTTAAGTATGAGCCGTAGTAGAAGCCTCGGCCGATGTGAAGGTAGATGCAGATGAAGAAGAATGAAGCTCCGTTTGCGTGGAGGTTTCGGATTAGTCAGCCGAATTGGACGTCTCGGCATATGTGGGTGACGGAGGAGAAGGCTAGGGAGGTGTCTGCTGTGTAGTGTATGGCTAGCAGTAGTCCTGTGACGATTTGTGTGGCTAGGCAAACACCCAGTAGGGATCCAAAGTTTCATCATGATGAGATATTTGATGGTGTTGGTAGGTCAATTAGGGCGTCGTTGATGACTTTTAGTAGGGGGTGGTTTTTACGAAGATTTGGGGCCATTAAGTTTTCTGTATGTGGAAATAATGATGATTAGGATGGATAGGGCAAAGGACCCTAGGTAGGCTTTGATTAGGCCTTGGTGGAATGTGGTAGCGGTTTTGGATGTTGTTGACTGCATATTGGCTAGGCCTTCTGGGCCTAATAGCTTGTATCAGGAAAGGTCTATGAGGTGTGAGGCGATGTTTTGTCCTCCTGATAATAGGTTTGTTACGCTTGATCGGTGGGTTAGTAGGTTGAAATAGCCTAGGGAGATTGAGAAGTTGTAGAATGGGTTTTGTTTGGTCAGGATTAGGGTTTGGGCTATTTTTGATAGTTCGAGTGCTAGGGCGATTCCTAGGGCTGTTACTACTAGGGCCGTTATTTTGATTGATGTGGGTATGGTTGTGGGTGGTGTTTTTGTTGGTAGGATGTATGAGGTAATGATTAAACCAGCTGTGATGCTTCCTAGTGCTAGTCGGGTGATTGGGCGGATTACTGCAGGGTTGTTTTCGTTTATTGAGGTTAGGGGAGGGATTCGGGTGAAGCCGCTTTGGACTAGAACGGTCATGCGGATTGTATAGACCGCGGTGAATGATGTGGCTAGCAGGGTTAGGAGCAGGGCTCATGAGTTTAGGTATGAGGTGTTTAGGTTTTCGATGATTTGGTCCTTTGAGTAAAATCCTGCTAGGAATGGGGTTCCTATTAGTGCTAGGTTACCGATAGTGAGACATGAGGTGGTTGTTGGGAGCATTTTTTGGAGGCCTCCTATTTTTCGGATGTCTTGTTCTCCGTTGAGGCTGTGGATGATGGAGCCTGAGCAGAGGAATAGCATGGCCTTGAAGAATGCGTGGGTTGAGATGTGTAGGAAGGCTAGTTGTGGAAGGTTTAATCCAATAGTGACTATTATTAGGCCTAGCTGACTTGAGGTGGAGAAGGCGATAATTTTTTTGATGTCGTTCTGTGTGAGGGCACATGTGGCTGCAAATAGGGTGGAGAGGGCTCCCAGGCAAAGGCAGAGAGAGAGGGCTGTTTGGTTGTTGTGGAATAGTGGGTGGGTTCGGATTAGTAGGAAGATTCCGGCCACTACTATAGTGCTTGAGTGTAGTAAGGCTGAGACTGGGGTTGGGCCTTCTATTGCGGATGGGAGTCATGGGTGTAATCCAAATTGAGCGGATTTGCCTGTTGCTGCCAGGATCAGCCCTAGGAGGGGTAAGGTTGGGGTCTGTGAAGTGGAGGGGAATTGTTGGAGTTCTCAGGTGTTTATGGTATAGGCTAGTCATGCTATGCAAAGGATGAGGCCAATGTCTCCGATTCGGTTGTAAAGCACTGCTTGTAGGGCGGCGGTGTTGGCTTCTGCTCGTCCGTGTCATCAGCTGATCAGGAGGAAGGATATGATCCTACTCCTTCTCATCCAATGAACAGGACAAATAGGTTATTGGCGATGATTAGGATTAGCATGGTAATTAGGAACAGTAGGAGGAAGGTGAAGAATTTTGTGATGTGTGGGTCTGAGGCCATGTATCATGTTGCGAATTGCAGGATTGACCATGACACGAATAGGGCAATTGGGAAGAATGTAAGGGAGTAAAAGTCTAGTTTAAGGCTGATTGGGATTTTGAAGTTTATGATGAATTTTCATTCTCATGAGGAGACCAGGCCTTCCATACCTGAGTGGATGTGGATTGTTATTGGGACTAAGCTGATTAGAAATGAGGCTTTGACTGTTTGTGTGATGGTGTTGGGAGTGTTTTTGAGGCTGTCTGATAATAGTGGGAAAATGATTGGAGTAGTTAGGGTTGTTAGGGTTAATAGTGTGAATGTGTTTAGGGTTAGTGGTAGGTCCATTACTTTCACTTGGATTTGCACCAAGATACGTGGTTCCTAAGACCATTGGATTGCTATTATCCTTTGAAAGTAAGGGGGCTGAGGTTTTAGACTCAGATGCAAGAATTAGCAGTTCTTGTTGGTTAAACCTCCCCTCGGCAGGTAAGAAGGTTTTAACTTCTATCTTTAGAGTCACGGTCTAATGTTTGGGTTGAAACTATACTTGCATACTGGGATGCCGGAGATTAGCTCTGGCTTTAAGATGAGGAGGGCTATTGGGATTATGTGTAGGGCTATAAGAAGATGCTCTCGTGTGGAGGAGTTTTGGATTGATGTGATGTGGGATGGGAGTGCTCCTCGTTGTGTCATTGTTAGTATGTATAGGGTGTATGAGGCAGTTAGGGAGGATTGCAATGCCTGTTAGGATGATTGTTAGGGAGGATCAGTTGAACAGGGCGATTACAATGGTTAAGTTCTGCTATAAGGTTAGTTGTGGGGGGTAGTGCCATGTTTGTTAGGTTGGCTAAAAGTCATCAGATGGCTATTAATGGGAGTAGGGGCTGGATGCCTCGTGTTAGTAGTAGAATTCGGCTGTGGGTGCGTTCGTAGTTTGTGTTGGCTAGGCAGAATAGTATGGATGAGGTTAGTCCGTGTGAAATTATTAGGATCATTGCTCCTGAGAATGCTCATTGGGTTTGGATTATAGTTGCGGCGATGACAAGGCCTATGTGGCTTACTGATGAGTAAGCGATTAGTGACTTTAGGTCGATTTGTCGTAGGCAGATGGCACTAGTTATGAGCGCTCCCCATAGAGAGAGGGTGATGAATGGGTAGTGCAGGTTGTTTAGGGATGGGTTTACTAGGATAGTGACTCGTATGATGCCGTAGCCTCCCAGTTTTAAGAGCAGGGCTGCGAGAAGCATTGAGCCGGCAATTGGGGCCTCTACATGAGCTTTAGGCAGTCATAGGTGTAGTCCGTATAGTGGAGCTTTGACCATGAATGCTACGAGAAGGGCTAAGCTGGCTGCTAGGCCCGTTCAGGAGTGTGTGATGGTTGGGTGGGATAGTTTAAGTATTGGGAAGTATAATGTGCCAGTTTGGTTGTGTAGGTGCAGGATGGCGATTAGTAGGGGGAGTGAGCTGGCAAGCGTGTAGAACAGTAGGTAGATTCCGGCTTTAAGTCGTTCTGGTTGGTTTCCTCATCGGGTGATGAGGATTAATGTGGGGGATTAGGGGTTGCTTCAAAAGCAATGTAGAATAGTATGAGTTCCGAGGCTGAGAAGGCTGATAGGATGAATAGTTGAGCTAGAATGATTGTTGTGATGAAGATTCGTTTGCGGTTGGTTGGTTCTTGTTCTAGATGGTTTTGACTTGCCATTAGCATCAGAGGCAGGAGTCAACATGATAGGACTAGTAGTGGTGAAGAGATTTGGTCGATAGCAGTCCAGTGAGATAGGTTTTTGTTTGGGTAGTATGTTGGGGTGAATAGCTGTAGGCTAATGGCGGCAATAATATGCTGTGTGTTGTGGTATTAGCCCAAAGGTACTTGCTGGGTGAGGATATGGTCATGGGAAGGAGTATAATAGTTGGTATGATGATTTTTAGCATTTTAGGAGGTTAAAGTTGTGGAGGTGGTCTGAACCGTGGGTGCGTGTTGAGGCTACTAGTAGGGCGAGCCCCGTTCCTGCTTCGCAGGCTGAGAATGTTAGTATAAGTATTGGTAGTATGGTGGCGGATGTTATTTGTGTTTGGATGGGTCATATTGACAGGGCTACATATATAGACAATATCATGCCCTCTAAGCATAGTAAGGCTGAGATTAGGTGGGTTCGGTGGAAGGCTAGGCCTAAGGCGCTTAGGGAGAAGGCTGAGTAGAAGCTTAGGTGTAGGAGGGTCATTAAGAAAGTTATAGGGTTGTGGCTATAATCTGTTGAGTCGAAATCAACTGTCTTGGTTAGACTAACTTTCTGTTATTCGGCCCATTCTAGCCCTCCTTGGGTTCATTCGTACACTAGACCTAGGGTGAGGAGTAGGATAAGGACTGAGCTCATGTTAGTGTAGTGGTTGGGGCTTGGAGTTGGGTGGCTCATGGAAGAGGTAGGAGTAGGGCAATTTCTAGGTCGAACAGTAGGAATAGGATTGCTACTAGGAAGAATCGAATGGAGAATGGTAGTCGAGCGGATCCTAATGGGTCAAAGCCGCATTCGTATGGGGATAGTTTTTCTGAGTCTGGGTTCGTTTGGGCCAGTCATAGGTTTAGTATGGTTAGGGCGATGCTTAGGGTTATGGATAGGGTGATTATAAATGTGATTATGTTTATTGCTCTTCTCTGGGTTTGAACCAGATTTTAAGGATTGGAAGTCGATTGTAATTAGTATACTAGAAGAGCAGGATCCTCATCAGTAAATAGAGATATATAGGAATAGTCATACGACGTCTACAAAGTGTCAGTATCAGGCTGCTGCTTCGAAACCAAAGTGATGGTTTGGTGTAAAGTGGAATTAATGAGGCGTAGGAGGCAGATTAGGAGGAATGTGGAGCCAATGATTACGTGTAGGCCGTGAAATCCAGTGGCTACGAAGAAGGTAGACCCGTATACTCCGTCTGCGATGGAGAAGGGAGCTTCGTAGTATTCTATGGCTTGTAGTGCGGTAAAGTAGAATCCTAGGAGGACAGTTAAGGTGAGAGCATAGATTGCTTGTTTTCGGCGGGCCTCTATGATAGCGTGATGGGCTCATGTGACGGTGATTCCTGAAGCTAGTAGGATGGCAGTGTTTAGTAGCGGTACTTCTATGGGGTTCAAGGGTTTGATTCCTGCTGGTGGTCATTGTCCTCCTAGTTCTGGGGTTGGGGCTAGGCTTGAGTGGAAGAAGGCTCAGAAGAAGCCTAGGAAGAAGAAAGCTTCTGATGTGATGAACAGGACTATGCCGTATCGTAGCCCTTTTTGGACGGTGGGAGTGTGGTGACCTTGGAATGTGCTTTCGCGTACAATGTCTCGTCATCATTGGAATATGACTAGGGTGGTTGATAATAGGCCAATGGCAAGTAGTTGTGGGGGAGTGGGTAGTGGAATCATATGGTTAGGCCGGACGTGGTTAGTAGGGCGGCGGCTGCTCCGAAGATGGGTCATGGGCTTGGATCTACTATGTGGTAGGAGTGTGCTTGGTGTGCCATTGTGTTAGATGTTTTCTTGGAGGTAGAGGCTGAGTAGGAGGACAAAGACGTAGGCCTGGATCATGGCTACGGCTACTTCCAGGATGGTTAGTAGCAGCAGGATTAGGAATGTTAGTAGGGAGACCATAGGTATGGTCGATAGTAAGGCGATCGTGGCGGTAGAAATAAGTTGGATTAAAAGGTGTCCTGCTGTGAGGTTGGCTGTTAGTCGTACTCCTAGCGCAATAGGACGAATTAGAAGGCTTGTTGTTTCAATTAAGACCAGTGCTGGGATCAGCGGTGTTGGAGTGCCTTCTGGTAGCAGGTGCCCTAGGGTAGTTGAAGGTTGGTTGCGTAACCCTGTGAGGAGGGTGGCTAGTCATAGTGGGAAGGCTAGGGCTAGGCTCATGGATAGTTGGGTGGTTGGAGTGAATGTGTAGGGCAATAGGCCTAGAAGGTTGATTAGTAGGAGGAATACCATTAATGAGGTTAGGATTAGGGCTCATTTGTGTCCTTTTTTGTTCAGTGGTATTATTAGTTGCTTTGTGATGAGGTTGACCGCTCATAGTTGTAGGGTGGATAGACGGCTCGTCACCCAGCGGTTGTTTTGTGACGGTAGTAGTAGGGCTGGGAAAGTGATTGAGATGAGGATTAGTGGAATGCCCAGTAGGGATGGACTTGAGAATTGGTCGAAGAAACTTAGGTTCATGGTCAAGTTCATGGGGTAGTAGGGGTGGTGGTAGTGGTCTTGTTGAGTGGTGGGTTTGGGGATGTTATGGATAGGATTTTAGGTTGGATGATTATTGAAAATGTTAGTCATGAGGTTAGTATGATAAAAAATCATGGATTTGGGTTGAGTTGTGGCATGTCATTAAGGAGGGTTAGCGTCCCTCTTTCTCTAGCTTAAAAGGCTAACGCTGTTTCATAGCTTCTTAATGATTAGGAAGATAGTAGAGAAGATCAGTTTTCGAAGTTGTCAAGTGGTGTGGACTCTACTACGATTGGTATGAAGCTGTGGTTTGCTCCGCAGATCTCTGAGCATTGTCCGTAGAATACTCCTGGTCGGTTTGCTAGGAAGGAAGTTTGGTTTAGTCGTCCTGGGATTGCATCCGTTTTTGACGCCTAGGCTTGGTACAGCTCATGAGTGCAGGACGTCGTCAGCGGTGACAATAACTCGGATGGTAGAGTTTATTGGGACGATAACACGGTGGTCTACTTCTAGAAGTCGAAAGTGTCCTAGTGGGAGCTCTGATGTTGGTGTTATGTAGGAGTCGAATGTTAGGTCTTTGAAGTCGGTGTACTCGTAGGATCAGTACCATTGGTGTCCAATGGCTTTTAGAGTGAGGTCTGGTTGGTTGACTTCATCCATCATGTATAGGATGCGCAGGGATGGCAGGGCTAGGGTGATTAGTACTATGGCTGGTAGGATTGTTCATACTAGTTCGATCGCCTGTGCATCAACTGTATTTGATGAGAGTTTACCTGTTAGTATTAGAGTCAGTAGATAGAGGACCAAGCTGCAGATGGCTAGGGCCACTATTATGGCGTGGTCGTGGAATTGTATCAGTTCTTCTATAATTGGTGATGAGGCGTCTTGGAAATTAAGTTGTGAGTGGTTGGCCATATTTTGAGGCGCACAGGGTTTTCACCTGCAATATAGCCTTGACAAGGCTATGTAATCGTTTTACTAGCGTCTCTATGAGAAAGAAGCATAAGTGGTTTTATGCGGTTGGCTTGAAACCAACATATGAGGGTTCGAGTCCTTCCTTTCTTGTACTTGGACAAAGGCTGGTTCTTCAAAGGTGTGGAATGGGGGTGGGCAACCGTAGATTCATTCGATATTTGTGCTTGTAAGTTCTGGTTGGAAAGCTTTGCGTTTGGATGCGAAGGCTTCTCAGATGATGAATACTAGCATGATTACGGCTGTTATAGAGATTAGGGAACCTACTGATGAGATGGTGTTTCATAGTGTGTAGGCGTCTGGGTAGTCTGAGTATCGACGTGGCATGCCAGCTAGGCCAAGGAAGTGTTGTGGGAAGAAGGTGAGGTTAACGCCTACAAATATTACTCCGAAGTGGATTTTGGCTCATGTGGAATGTAGAGTGTACCCGGTGAATAGTGGGAATCAGTGTGTGAATCCGGCTAGAATTGCGAATACTGCTCCTATTGATAGTACATAGTGGAAGTGAGCTACTACATAGTAGGTATCGTGCAGAGCAATGTCTAGTGAAGAGTTTGCTAAAACGATCCCTGTTAGGCCCCCGATGGTGAATAGGAAGATGAATCCTAGGGCCCATAGTATGGGTGGGTCTCATTGATAATGCCTCCGTGGAGTGTTGCTAGTCAGCTGAATACTTTAATGCCAGTTGGGATGGCGATGATTATAGTGGCTGATGTGAAGTATGCTCGGGTGTCTACGTCCATGCCTACTGTGAATATATGGTGGGCCCAAACGATAAATCCTAGGAACCCGATGGAAAGTATAGCTCATACCATTCCTATATAACCGAAAGGTTCTTTTTTTCCTGAGTAGTAGGTTACGACGTGGGAGATGATTCCGAATCCTGGTAGAATGAGGATGTAGACTTCAGGGTGTCCGAAGAATCAGAATAGGTGTTGATAAAGTACTGGGTCTCCTCCTCCTGCCGGGTCAAAGAAAGTGGTATTTAGGTTGCGGTCGGTTAGTAGT
>NW_026961035.1:0-20091 GCF_021018805.1 Prinia subflava | reverse complement strand
ACCACTACGACACTTAACCCAAACTTACCTGCCTTTTTTTGGACAAAAAACCAAACAAAAACAACACATCACCACTCACCAAACCAAACCCACCTAAGTCTTTGTAGCTTACAAAAAGCATGACACTGAAGATGTCAAGACGGCAGCCACACGCACCCAAAGACAAAAGACTTAGTCCTAACCTTACTGTTGGTTGTTGCTAAATATATACATGCAAGTATCCGCGCTCCAGTGTAGATGCCCTGGGTACCCTAAATTTAGGTCGACAGGAGCGGGTATCAGGCACACCCATCACCGTAGCCCAAAACGCCTTGCAATTGCCACACCCCCACGGGTATTCAGCAGTAATTAATATTAAGCAATGAGTGCAAACTTGACTTAGTTATAGCAAGCTAAGGGTCGGTAAATCCTGTGCCAGCCACCGCGGTCATACAGGAGACCCAAATCAACATTACTTAACGGCGTAAAGAGTGGTCACATGTTATCCAAGTAGCTAAGATTAAAAGGCAGCTGAGCCGTAGAAAGCCAAAGATGCCCATAAGGCCCCTACTTAAAGAAGATCTTAGAACAACGATTTATTGAAGCCCACGAAAGCCAGGGCCCAAACTGGGATTAGATACCCCACTATGCCTGGCCCTAAATCTTGATGCTCGATCTTACCGGAGCATCCGCCCGAGAACTACGAGCACAAACGCTTAAAACTCTAAGGACTTGGCGGTGCCCCAAACCCACCTAGAGGAGCCTGTTCTATAATCGATGATCCACGATACACCTTACCATTCCTTGCAACAGTTCAGCCTATATACCGCCGTCGCCAGCCCACCCACCCTGAAGGACCAACAGTGGACGCAATAGCCCTACAACGCTAATACGACAGGTCAAGGTATAGCCTATGGAATGGGAGCAATGGGCTACATTTTCTAGACTAGAACATACGGCAAAGGGACATGAAACTATCCCTGGAAGGCGGATTTAGCAGTAAAGAGAGACAATCGAGCCCTCTTTAAGCCGGCTCTGGGACACGTACATACCGCCCGTCACCCTCCTCAAAAGCGACCCCCCCCCCCCATAAATTAATAAGTTGATCAGCCAAAGAGGAGGTAAGTCGTAACAAGGTAAGTGTACCGGAAGGTGCACTTAGAACACCAAGACGTAGCCTTAAATTAAAGCACTCAGCTTACACCTGAGAGATATCTGCTAACATCAGATCGTCTTGAATGCCAAACTCTAGCCCAACCTACATGACCCGGAATAACAAAGCTACTTCCAACACCCAACTAAAGCATTTATTAGTCCCAGTATAGGCGATAGAAAAGACACCATTGGAGCGATAGAGACCACGTACCGTAAGGGAAAGATGAAATAGCAATGAAAACTAAGCTAAAAACAGCAAAGATCAACCCTTGTACCTTTTGCATCATGGTCTAGCAAGAAAAACCAAGCAAAATGAATTTAAGTTTGCCACCCCGAAACCCAAGCGAGCTACTTGCGAGCAGCTATTATGAGCGAACCCGTCTCTGTTGCAAAAGAGTGGGATGACTTGCTAGTAGAGGTGAAAAGCCAATCGAGCTGGGTGATAGCTGGTTGCCTGTGAAATGAATCTTAGTTCACTCTTAATTCTTCTCCAAGGAACCTACAAACCCCAATGAAGCGAATTAAGGGCTATTTAAAGGAGGTACAGCTCCTTTAAAAAAGAATACAATCTCCACGAGCGGATAAACAACAAACCTGCAAAACCTACTGTGGGCCTTTAAGCAGCCATCAACAAAGAGTGCGTTAAAGCTCTGCACCTTAAAAATATAAAAACCACGTGACTCCCTCCCCACTAACGGGCTAACCTATAGAACAATAGGAGAATTAATGCTAGAATGAGTAACCAGGGTCCTCCCTCTTAGACGCAAGCTTACATCAGTACATTATTAACAAGCCACCAATATACGACAAATCAAACAAGCAGAGTATTAAACACTTTGTTAACCCGACATAGGAGCGTCCATTAAGAAAGATTAAAACCTGTAAAAGGAACTAGGCAAACCCGTCAAGGCCCGACTGTTTACCAAAAACATAGCCTTCAGCCAACCCACAGACAAGTATTGAAGGTGATGCCTGCCCGGTGACTATGTTCAACGGCCGCGGTATCCTAACCGTGCAAAGGTAGCGCAATCAATTGTCCCATAAATCGGGACCCGTATGAATGGCTAAACGAGGTCTTAACTGTCTCTTACAGGCAATCGGTGAAATTGATCTCCCTGTGCAAAAGCAGGGATAAACCCATAAGACGAGAAGACCCTGTGGAACTTTAAAAACAGCAACCACCCCAAAATACATACACCCCCACCCCGGGCTTACTTATCCATTGGGACGATGGTCTGCATTTTTTCGGTTGGGGCGACCTTGGAGCAAAACAAAACCTCCAAACATGGGACAACACCTCCAGACTAAGAGCCACTACTCAAAGTGCTAATAGCCACCAGATCCAATATAATTGATCAATGGACCAAGCTACCCCAGGGATAACAGCGCAATCTCCTCCGAGAGTCCATATCGACGGGGAGGTTTACGACCTCGATGTTGGATCAGGACATCCTAGTGGTGCAGCCGCTACTAAGGGTTCGTTTGTTCAACGATTAACAGTCCTACGTGATCTGAGTTCAGACCGGAGTAATCCAGGTCGGTTTCTATCTATGAACAACTCTTCCCAGTACGAAAGGATAGGAAAAGTGGGGCCAATACCACAAGCAAGCCCCCGCCTTAAGTAATGAAACCAACTAAATTACGAAAAGCTATCACACACCCACCCACGTCCTAGAAAAGGACAAGCTAGCGTGGCAGAGCTCGGCAAATGCAAAAGGCTTAAGTCCTTTAACTCAGAGGTTCAAATCCTCTCCCTAGCTTACCAACCCCCATATGACCAACTACCCACTTCTAACCAGCCTAATCATAGCCACTTCCTATGCCCTCCCCATTCTAATTGCAGTAGCCTTCCTCACACTAGTAGAACGTAAAATCCTAAGTTACATGCAAGGACGAAAGGGCCCAAATGTCGTAGGCCCATTCGGACTACTACAACCCTTGGCAGACGGGGTGAAACTATTCATCAAAGAACCGATCCGCCCATCAACATCTTCCCCAATCCTATTCACCACAACTCCAATACTAGCCCTTCTCCTAGCGATTTCAATTTGAACCCCACTCCCACTACCATTCTCTCTCGCAGACCTCAACCTAGGCCTACTCTTTCTCCTAGCCATATCTAGCCTAGCCGTATACTCTATTCTATGATCAGGATGAGCCTCCAACTCAAAATATGCCCTAATTGGAGCACTACGAGCAGTAGCCCAAACCATCTCGTATGAAGTCACCCTAGCAATTATCCTACTCTCCATCATCCTACTCAGCGGAAATTACAACCTAAGCACTCTCGCAACCACCCAAGAACCCCTGTACCTTATCTTCTCATGCTGGCCACTAGCCATAATATGATACGTATCCACACTAGCCGAGACAAACCGAGCCCCATTTGACCTTACAGAGGGGGAGTCAGAACTAGTCTCTGGCTTCAACGTGGAATATGCAGCAGGACCATTCGCTTTATTCTTCCTAGCCGAATACGCCAACATCATGCTAATAAACACACTAACTACCATCTTATTCTTCAACCCAAGCTTCCTAAACCCTCCGCAAGAACTATTCCCTGTGATTCTAGCCACAAAAGTCCTCCTACTATCTGCTGGTTTCCTATGAGTCCGTGCTTCATATCCGCGCTTCCGATACGACCAGCTAATACACCTTCTATGAAAAAACTTCCTCCCACTCACACTGGCGATATGCTTGTGACACACCAGCATATCAATCTGTTACGCTGGACTTCCCCCCTACCTAAGAACCATAAAAGGAAATGTGCCTGAACGTCCCAAAGGGTCACTATGATAAAGTGAACATAGAGGTATACCAGCCCTCTCATTTCCTAACTTAGAAAAACAGGAATCGAACCTGCACTAAAGGGATCAAAACCCTCCATACTCCCATTATATTACTTTCTAGTAGGGTCAGCTAACAAAGCTATCGGGCCCATACCCCGAAAATGATGGTTTAACCCCTTCCCCTACTAATGAACCCACAAGCAAAATTAATTTTCGCAATCAGCCTGTTTATAGGGACTGCCATCACAATCTCGAGCAACCACTGAATAATAGCCTGGGCCGGCCTTGAAATCAACACCCTAGCAATCCTGCCACTGATCTCAAAATCCCACCATCCACGAGCCATTGAAGCCGCAACCAAGTACTTCCTTACCCAAGCAACTGCCTCCGCACTAGTCTTATTTTCCAGCATAACCAATGCATGGCACACCGGACAATGGGACATCACCCAACTAACCCATCCAATATCGTGCCTCATCCTAACCTCCGCCCTAGCAATAAAACTAGGACTAGTCCCATTTCATTTCTGATTCCCAGAAGTCCTCCAAGGGTCCCCACTTACCACAGGCCTCCTCCTATCAACAATGATAAAATTACCCCCTATCTCACTGCTATTCATAACATCACCCTCACTAAACCCTACTCTGCTAGCCTGCATAGCAATCATATCTGCCGCTCTGGGAGGATGAATAGGACTAAACCAAACACAAATCCGAAAAATCCTAGCCTTCTCCTCCATCTCCCATCTAGGATGGATAACAATCATTATCTCGTACAACCCTAAACTAACCTTACTTAATTTTTACCTCTACACACTAATAACAATAGCAGTATTCCTAACTTTAAACACAATTAAAGTCTCAAAACTATCAACCCTAATAACTGCATGGACAAAGGTACCAGCACTAAACGCCATACTACTACTAACAATACTCTCTATAGCAGGACTGCCCCCATTAACAGGTTTCCTCCCAAAATGACTTATCATCCAAGAGCTAACTAAACAAGACATAATCCCAATAGCAACTTCAATCTCCCTCCTATCACTCCT
Source organism: Prinia subflava (assembly GCF_021018805.1). NCBI lineage: Eukaryota > Metazoa > Chordata > Aves > Passeriformes > Cisticolidae > Prinia > Prinia subflava. The sequence goes on along the minus strand of NW_026961035.1, from coordinate 15,117 downwards.
AAGCCTATTCTTCTATCTTCGCCTAGCATACTGTGCAACAATCACACTACCCCCACACACCACCAACCACATTAAACAATGACATACTAACAAACCAACCAGCACCTTAATTGCCATCCTAATCACCATATCAACTGCACTCCTACCGGTTTCACCACTAATCACCACTATTATTTAAGAAACTTAGGATCACTTAAACCGAAGGCCTTCAAAGCCTTAAACAAGAGTTAAACCCTCTTAGTTTCTGCTAAGATCCGCAGGATGCTACCCCACATCTCCTGAATGCAACCCAGGTACTTTAATTAAGCTAGGACCTTACAACCCAACTAGGTAGATGGGCTTCGATCCCACAACAATATAGTTAACAGCTACATGCCCTAACCAACAGGCTTCTACCTAAGACTTCGGCGCAATCAATACGCATCTGCGAGTTTGCAACCCGCCGTGAATTTCACCACAAAGCCGATAAGAAGAGGAATTGAACCTCTGTAAAAAGGACTACAGCCTAACGCTTATACACTCAGCCATCTTACCTGTGACATTCATTAACCGATGATTATTCTCAACCAACCACAAAGATATCGGTACCCTATACCTAATTTTCGGCGCATGGGCCGGAATAGTGGGCACCTCACTAAGCCTTCTCATCCGAGCAGAACTAGGCCAACCAGGAGCCCTGCTCGGAGACGACCAAATCTACAACGTGATCGTTACAGCACATGCTTTCGTAATAATCTTCTTTATAGTTATACCAATTATGATCGGGGGCTTCGGCAACTGACTAGTCCCCCTAATAATTGGGGCCCCAGACATAGCATTCCCACGAATGAACAACATAAGCTTCTGACTTCTACCACCCTCTTTCCTCCTTCTCCTGGCTTCCTCCACAGTCGAGGCAGGAGCAGGTACGGGCTGAACAGTGTACCCCCCATTAGCCGGCAACTTAGCCCATGCTGGAGCTTCAGTTGACCTAGCCATCTTCTCCCTTCACCTAGCTGGAATCTCATCAATTCTGGGCGCAATCAACTTTATCACCACAGCAATTAACATAAAACCACCAGCCCTCTCCCAATACCAAACCCCCCTATTTGTCTGATCAGTACTTATCACAGCAGTCCTACTGCTTCTCTCCCTCCCTGTACTCGCTGCCGGAATCACTATACTACTAACCGACCGCAACCTAAATACCACTTTCTTTGACCCGGCAGGAGGAGGAGACCCAGTACTTTATCAACACCTATTCTGATTCTTCGGACACCCTGAAGTCTACATCCTCATTCTACCAGGATTCGGAATCATCTCCCACGTCGTAACCTACTACTCAGGAAAAAAAGAACCTTTCGGTTATATAGGAATGGTATGAGCTATACTTTCCATCGGGTTCCTAGGATTTATCGTTTGGGCCCACCATATATTCACAGTAGGCATGGACGTAGACACCCGAGCATACTTCACATCAGCCACTATAATCATCGCCATCCCAACTGGCATTAAAGTATTCAGCTGACTAGCAACACTCCACGGAGGCATTATCAAATGAGACCCACCCATACTATGGGCCCTAGGATTCATCTTCCTATTCACCATCGGGGGCCTAACAGGGATCGTTTTAGCAAACTCTTCACTAGACATTGCTCTGCACGATACCTACTATGTAGTAGCTCACTTCCACTATGTACTATCAATAGGAGCAGTATTCGCAATTCTAGCCGGATTCACACACTGATTCCCACTATTCACCGGGTACACTCTACATTCCACATGAGCCAAAATCCACTTCGGAGTAATATTTGTAGGCGTTAACCTCACCTTCTTCCCACAACACTTCCTTGGCCTAGCTGGCATGCCACGTCGATACTCAGACTACCCAGACGCCTACACACTATGAAACACCATCTCATCAGTAGGTTCCCTAATCTCTATAACAGCCGTAATCATGCTAGTATTCATCATCTGAGAAGCCTTCGCATCCAAACGCAAAGCTTTCCAACCAGAACTTACAAGCACAAATATCGAATGAATCTACGGTTGCCCACCCCCATTCCACACCTTTGAAGAACCAGCCTTTGTCCAAGTACAAGAAAGGAAGGACTCGAACCCTCATATGTTGGTTTCAAGCCAACCGCATAAAACCACTTATGCTTCTTTCTCATAGAGACGCTAGTAAAACGATTACATAGCCTTGTCAAGGCTATATTGCAGGTGAAAACCCTGTGCGCCTCAAAATATGGCCAACCACTCACAACTTAATTTCCAAGACGCCTCATCACCAATTATAGAAGAACTGATACAATTCCACGACCACGCCATAATAGTGGCCCTAGCCATCTGCAGCTTGGTCCTCTATCTACTGACTCTAATACTAACAGGTAAACTCTCATCAAATACAGTTGATGCACAGGCGATCGAACTAGTATGAACAATCCTACCAGCCATAGTACTAATCACCCTAGCCCTGCCATCCCTGCGCATCCTATACATGATGGATGAAGTCAACCAACCAGACCTCACTCTAAAAGCCATTGGACACCAATGGTACTGATCCTACGAGTACACCGACTTCAAAGACCTAACATTCGACTCCTACATAACACCAACATCAGAGCTCCCACTAGGACACTTTCGACTTCTAGAAGTAGACCACCGTGTTATCGTCCCAATAAACTCTACCATCCGAGTTATTGTCACCGCTGACGACGTCCTGCACTCATGAGCTGTACCAAGCCTAGGCGTCAAAACGGATGCAATCCCAGGACGACTAAACCAAACTTCCTTCCTAGCAAACCGACCAGGAGTATTCTACGGACAATGCTCAGAGATCTGCGGAGCAAACCACAGCTTCATACCAATCGTAGTAGAGTCCACACCACTTGACAACTTCGAAAACTGATCTTCTCTACTATCTTCCTAATCATTAAGAAGCTATGAAACAGCGTTAGCCTTTTAAGCTAGAGAAAGAGGGACGCTAACCCTCCTTAATGACATGCCACAACTCAACCCAAATCCATGATTTTTTATCATACTAACCTCATGACTAACATTTTCAATAATCATCCAACCTAAAATCCTATCCATAACATCCCCAAACCCACCACTCAACAAGACCACTACCACCACCCCTACTACCCCATGAACTTGACCATGAACCTAAGTTTCTTCGACCAATTCTCAAGTCCATCCCTACTGGGCATTCCACTAATCCTCATCTCAATCACTTTCCCAGCCCTACTACTACCGTCACAAAACAACCGCTGGGTGACGAGCCGTCTATCCACCCTACAACTATGAGCGGTCAACCTCATCACAAAGCAACTAATAATACCACTGAACAAAAAAGGACACAAATGAGCCCTAATCCTAACCTCATTAATGGTATTCCTCCTACTAATCAACCTTCTAGGCCTATTGCCCTACACATTCACTCCAACCACCCAACTATCCATGAGCCTAGCCCTAGCCTTCCCACTATGACTAGCCACCCTCCTCACAGGGTTACGCAACCAACCTTCAACTACCCTAGGGCACCTGCTACCAGAAGGCACTCCAACACCGCTGATCCCAGCACTGGTCTTAATTGAAACAACAAGCCTTCTAATTCGTCCTATTGCGCTAGGAGTACGACTAACAGCCAACCTCACAGCAGGACACCTTTTAATCCAACTTATTTCTACCGCCACGATCGCCTTACTATCGACCATACCTATGGTCTCCCTACTAACATTCCTAATCCTGCTGCTACTAACCATCCTGGAAGTAGCCGTAGCCATGATCCAGGCCTACGTCTTTGTCCTCCTACTCAGCCTCTACCTCCAAGAAAACATCTAACACAATGGCACACCAAGCACACTCCTACCACATAGTAGATCCAAGCCCATGACCCATCTTCGGAGCAGCCGCCGCCCTACTAACCACGTCCGGCCTAACCATATGATTCCACTACCACTCCCCACAACTACTTGCCATTGGCCTATTATCAACCACCCTAGTCATATTCCAATGATGACGAGACATTGTACGCGAAAGCACATTCCAAGGTCACCACACTCCCACCGTCCAAAAAGGGCTACGATACGGCATAGTCCTGTTCATCACATCAGAAGCTTTCTTCTTCCTAGGCTTCTTCTGAGCCTTCTTCCACTCAAGCCTAGCCCCAACCCCAGAACTAGGAGGACAATGACCACCAGCAGGAATCAAACCCTTGAACCCCATAGAAGTACCGCTACTAAACACTGCCATCCTACTAGCTTCAGGAATCACCGTCACATGAGCCCATCACGCTATCATAGAGGCCCGCCGAAAACAAGCAATCTATGCTCTCACCTTAACTGTCCTCCTAGGATTCTACTTTACCGCACTACAAGCCATAGAATACTACGAAGCTCCCTTCTCCATCGCAGACGGAGTATACGGGTCTACCTTCTTCGTAGCCACTGGATTTCACGGCCTACACGTAATCATTGGCTCCACATTCCTCCTAATCTGCCTCCTACGCCTCATTAAATTCCACTTTACACCAAACCATCACTTTGGTTTCGAAGCAGCAGCCTGATACTGACACTTTGTAGACGTCGTATGACTATTCCTATATATCTCTATTTACTGATGAGGATCCTGCTCTTCTAGTATACTAATTACAATCGACTTCCAATCCTTAAAATCTGGTTCAAACCCAGAGAAGAGCAATAAACATAATCACATTTATAATCACCCTATCCATAACCCTAAGCATCGCCCTAACCATACTAAACCTATGACTGGCCCAAACGAACCCAGACTCAGAAAAACTATCCCCATACGAATGCGGCTTTGACCCATTAGGATCCGCTCGACTACCATTCTCCATTCGATTCTTCCTAGTAGCAATCCTATTCCTACTGTTCGACCTAGAAATTGCCCTACTCCTACCTCTTCCATGAGCCACCCAACTCCAAGCCCCAACCACTACACTAACATGAGCCTCAGTCCTTATCCTACTCCTCACCCTAGGTCTAGTGTACGAATGAACCCAAGGAGGGCTAGAATGGGCCGAATAACAGAAAGTTAGTCTAACCAAGACAGTTGATTTCGACTCAACAGATTATAGCCACAACCCTATAACTTTCTTAATGACCCTCCTACACCTAAGCTTCTACTCAGCCTTCTCCCTAAGCGCCTTAGGCCTAGCCTTCCACCGAACCCACCTAATCTCAGCCTTACTATGCTTAGAGGGCATGATATTGTCTATATATGTAGCCCTGTCAATATGACCCATCCAAACACAAATAACATCCGCCACCATACTACCAATACTTATACTAACATTCTCAGCCTGCGAAGCAGGAACGGGGCTCGCCCTACTAGTAGCCTCAACACGCACCCACGGTTCAGACCACCTCCACAACTTTAACCTCCTAAAATGCTAAAAATCATCATACCAACTATTATACTCCTTCCCATGACCATATCCTCACCCAGCAAGTACCTTTGGGCTAATACCACAACACACAGCATATTAATTGCCGCCATTAGCCTACAGCTATTCACCCCAACATACTACCCAAACAAAAACCTATCTCACTGGACTGCTATCGACCAAATCTCTTCACCACTACTAGTCCTATCATGTTGACTCCTGCCTCTGATGCTAATGGCAAGTCAAAACCATCTAGAACAAGAACCAACCAACCGCAAACGAATCTTCATCACAACAATCATTCTAGCTCAACTATTCATCCTATCAGCCTTCTCAGCCTCGGAACTCATACTATTCTACATTGCTTTTGAAGCAACCCTAATCCCCACATTAATCCTCATCACCCGATGAGGAAACCAACCAGAACGACTTAAAGCCGGAATCTACCTACTGTTCTACACGCTTGCCAGCTCACTCCCCCTACTAATCGCCATCCTGCACCTACACAACCAAACTGGCACATTATACTTCCCAATACTTAAACTATCCCACCCAACCATCACACACTCCTGAACGGGCCTAGCAGCCAGCTTAGCCCTTCTCGTAGCATTCATGGTCAAAGCTCCACTATACGGACTACACCTATGACTGCCTAAAGCTCATGTAGAGGCCCCAATTGCCGGCTCAATGCTTCTCGCAGCCCTGCTCTTAAAACTGGGAGGCTACGGCATCATACGAGTCACTATCCTAGTAAACCCATCCCTAAACAACCTGCACTACCCATTCATCACCCTCTCTCTATGGGGAGCGCTCATAACTAGTGCCATCTGCCTACGACAAATCGACCTAAAGTCACTAATCGCTTACTCATCAGTAAGCCACATAGGCCTTGTCATCGCCGCAACTATAATCCAAACCCAATGAGCATTCTCAGGAGCAATGATCCTAATAATTTCACACGGACTAACCTCATCCATACTATTCTGCCTAGCCAACACAAACTACGAACGCACCCACAGCCGAATTCTACTACTAACACGAGGCATCCAGCCCCTACTCCCATTAATAGCCATCTGATGACTTTTAGCCAACCTAACAAACATGGCACTACCCCCCACAACTAACCTTATAGCAGAACTAACCATTGTAATCGCCCTGTTCAACTGATCCTCCCTAACAATCATCCTAACAGGCATTGCAATCCTCCTAACTGCCTCATACACCCTATACATACTAACAATGACACAACGAGGAGCACTCCCATCCCACATCACATCAATCCAAAACTCCTCCACACGAGAGCATCTTCTTATAGCCCTACACATAATCCCAATAGCCCTCCTCATCTTAAAGCCAGAGCTAATCTCCGGCATCCCAGTATGCAAGTATAGTTTCAACCCAAACATTAGACCGTGACTCTAAAGATAGAAGTTAAAACCTTCTTACCTGCCGAGGGGAGGTTTAACCAACAAGAACTGCTAATTCTTGCATCTGAGTCTAAAACCTCAGCCCCCTTACTTTCAAAGGATAATAGCAATCCAATGGTCTTAGGAACCACGTATCTTGGTGCAAATCCAAGTGAAAGTAATGGACCTACCACTAACCCTAAACACATTCACACTATTAACCCTAACAACCCTAACTACTCCAATCATTTTCCCACTATTATCAGACAGCCTCAAAAACACTCCCAACACCATCACACAAACAGTCAAAGCCTCATTTCTAATCAGCTTAGTCCCAATAACAATCCACATCCACTCAGGTATGGAAGGCCTGGTCTCCTCATGAGAATGAAAATTCATCATAAACTTCAAAATCCCAATCAGCCTTAAACTAGACTTTTACTCCCTTACATTCTTCCCAATTGCCCTATTCGTGTCATGGTCAATCCTGCAATTCGCAACATGATACATGGCCTCAGACCCACACATCACAAAATTCTTCACCTTCCTCCTACTGTTCCTAATTACCATGCTAATCCTAATCATCGCCAATAACCTATTTGTCCTGTTCATTGGATGAGAAGGAGTAGGGATCATATCCTTCCTCCTGATCAGCTGATGACACGGACGAGCAGAAGCCAACACCGCCGCCCTACAAGCAGTGCTTTACAACCGAATCGGAGACATTGGCCTCATCCTTTGCATAGCATGACTAGCCTATACCATAAACACCTGAGAACTCCAACAATTCCCCTCCACTTCACAGACCCCAACCTTACCCCTCCTAGGGCTGATCCTGGCAGCAACAGGCAAATCCGCTCAATTTGGATTACACCCATGACTCCCATCCGCAATAGAAGGCCCAACCCCAGTCTCAGCCTTACTACACTCAAGCACTATAGTAGTGGCCGGAATCTTCCTACTAATCCGAACCCACCCACTATTCCACAACAACCAAACAGCCCTCTCTCTCTGCCTTTGCCTGGGAGCCCTCTCCACCCTATTTGCAGCCACATGTGCCCTCACACAGAACGACATCAAAAAAATTATCGCCTTCTCCACCTCAAGTCAGCTAGGCCTAATAATAGTCACTATTGGATTAAACCTTCCACAACTAGCCTTCCTACACATCTCAACCCACGCATTCTTCAAGGCCATGCTATTCCTCTGCTCAGGCTCCATCATCCACAGCCTCAACGGAGAACAAGACATCCGAAAAATAGGAGGCCTCCAAAAAATGCTCCCAACAACCACCTCATGTCTCACTATCGGTAACCTAGCACTAATAGGAACCCCATTCCTAGCAGGATTTTACTCAAAGGACCAAATCATCGAAAACCTAAACACCTCATACCTAAACTCATGAGCCCTGCTCCTAACCCTGCTAGCCACATCATTCACCGCGGTCTATACAATCCGCATGACCGTTCTAGTCCAAAGCGGCTTCACCCGAATCCCTCCCCTAACCTCAATAAACGAAAACAACCCTGCAGTAATCCGCCCAATCACCCGACTAGCACTAGGAAGCATCACAGCTGGTTTAATCATTACCTCATACATCCTACCAACAAAAACACCACCCACAACCATACCCACATCAATCAAAATAACGGCCCTAGTAGTAACAGCCCTAGGAATCGCCCTAGCACTCGAACTATCAAAAATAGCCCAAACCCTAATCCTGACCAAACAAAACCCATTCTACAACTTCTCAATCTCCCTAGGCTATTTCAACCTACTAACCCACCGATCAAGCGTAACAAACCTATTATCAGGAGGACAAAACATCGCCTCACACCTCATAGACCTTTCCTGATACAAGCTATTAGGCCCAGAAGGCCTAGCCAATATGCAGTCAACAACATCCAAAACCGCTACCACATTCCACCAAGGCCTAATCAAAGCCTACCTAGGGTCCTTTGCCCTATCCATCCTAATCATCATTATTTCCACATACAGAAAACTTAATGGCCCCAAATCTTCGTAAAAACCACCCCCTACTAAAAGTCATCAACGACGCCCTAATTGACCTACCAACACCATCAAATATCTCATCATGATGAAACTTTGGATCCCTACTGGGTGTTTGCCTAGCCACACAAATCGTCACAGGACTACTGCTAGCCATACACTACACAGCAGACACCTCCCTAGCCTTCTCCTCCGTCACCCACATATGCCGAGACGTCCAATTCGGCTGACTAATCCGAAACCTCCACGCAAACGGAGCTTCATTCTTCTTCATCTGCATCTACCTTCACATCGGCCGAGGCTTCTACTACGGCTCATACTTAAACAAAGAAACCTGAAACGTAGGGGTCATCCTCCTACTCACCCTCATAGCAACAGCCTTCGTAGGATACGTCCTGCCATGAGGACAAATATCATTCTGAGGAGCCACAGTCATCACGAACCTATTCTCAGCCATCCCCTACATCGGACAAACACTAGTTGAATGAGCATGAGGCGGATTCTCAGTAGACAACCCCACACTCACTCGATTCTTCGCTATCCACTTCCTACTACCATTCGTCATTGTAGGATTAACACTAGTCCACCTCACCCTCCTACACGAAACCGGATCAAACAATCCACTAGGTATCCCATCAGACTGCGACAAAATCCCATTCCACCCCTACTACTCCACAAAAGACATCGTAGGGTTCGCACTAATATTTATCCCCCTCGCCAGCCTAGCTCTATTCTTACCCAACCTGCTAGGAGGACCCAGAAAACTTCACACCAGCCAACCCACTAGCCACACCCCCTCACATCAAACCCGAATGATACTTCCTATTCGCCTACGCCATCTACGATCCATCCCAAACAAACTAGGAGGAGTCCTGGCCCTAGCCGCCTCCGTCCTAGTACTATTTCTCATGCCCCTCCTGCACACATCCAAACTACGTTCAATAACATTCCGCCCACTGTCACAAATTCTGTTTTTGAACACTAGTAGCAAACCTTCTAGTACTAACCTGAGTAGGCAGCCAGCCAGTTGAACACCCATTCATCATCATTGGCCAACTAGCCTCATTTACCTACTTCACTATCATTCTAGTCCTCTTCCCAATTGTTTCCATCGTAGAAAACAAAATACTCAAACTCTAATACTCTAATAGTTTATTAAAACATTGGTCTTGTAAGCCAAAGATTGAAGACTCAACCTCTTCTTAGAGTTTCCCCCCCCCCCCCTCCAAAAATTTTCGGCCGCGCCGGAAAGAATTAAAGAAAAGGGCCCCTCCAAAAATTTTCGGCCGCGCCGGAAAGAATTAAAGAAAAGGGCCCCTCCAAAAATTTTCGGCCGCGCCGGAAAAAAATTAAAGAAAAGGCCCCCCCCCCCCCTTACCCCCCCCGCGGCTTTTTCATATTACTTAAGGTATGTATTGCGCCACATTAATTTATTATCCCCATCAGGCACTACATTAATGTAGGATATTCCACCCAAAGACCAACCTCACCTCCAACCCCCGCCCAACATTTTCTCCAAATAGATAATGTGCGAGCAGTCACACCACCCCCCCATTTTTGCTTCAGGTACCATCACACCCAGCTAACCCGACCAACATCACACTACAAGCGTCACCCCCCCCCCCCCCCCCCGAGATCGACAGTCTCTACAACGTACCTAACAACCAGCCCCGGATACGAGGGAATGTCCCAGCGCACCTTTGAATTCACGAGGTCATACAATTCGCCCACCTCCCTAAAGCAAGCCTCTCGACCAACAGCTTTCAAGCGCTCACAAGCCAGAGAACCTGGTTATCTATTAACCGTGCTCCTCACGAGAACCGAGCTACTCAACGTCAGTTATACCCACGTCCCTTGTCTTGAGCCCATACTTTCCCTCTTACCCTCGAGGCCCCTACTTGCTCTTTTGCGCCACCCGTGGTAACTTCAGGACCATAAACTGCCTCGCCCTCTCTACTTGCTCTTCACAGATACAAGTGCTGGGGATGGACGCTCCTCATTTCCTCTCGTTATCGCGACATTTCCTTTCTCTTTCTCTTCTCTTCTTCTGGGGGCGTCTTTCAATATGCCCTTCCAGTGCGTAGCAGGAGATATCTTCCTCTTGACGTGAGCATCACATTACCGGCGAGCTACCCTGCCGACCACCTGTAAACCCATAGTGTCATGGTTGAAGGATAAGGTCGTCGCAAACTTGACACTGATGCACTTTAGCCTCATTCATGAAACCCGCGCTTTTTACCTCTTAAGCCATTGAATAATGCAATGGTCACCGGACATAAACTATTTTATTCTCACTTTGCTGAGACTTATACCTAAAACCCATCATTTCACCCCCAAAATTTATTCACTTCATTTTTTATCGTGTAATTTTCATCAAAACAAACAAATAATTAACTATATATCCCTATATTATTCATGCAACCAAATTACACACCCCCCCACAACCTCAGAAAGAAAGGAATTAAACCTCCATCACCAACTCCCAAAGCTGGCATTTTAGACTAAACTACTTTCTGACACAACCCTAGACAGCCCGAATAGCCCCCCGAGACAACCCCCGCACAAGCTCTAGAACCACAAACAAAGTTAACAACAACCCCCATCCACCCACCAAGAACAACCCAACCCCACACGAATAAAACATAGCCACCCCACTAAAATCCAACCGTCCTACCAATAAACCACCACTATCAACCGTCCCCCCATCAACTAAAACCACAGAAGTACCTAGCACAACAGCACCAGCTCCAACAACTAACCCAATCCCCAATCCATACCCAACAACCCCCCAATCTACCCAAGCCTCAGGATAAGGATCCGCCGCCAATGAAACCGAATAAACAAACACCACCAACATCCCCCCCAAATACACTATAACAAGCACCAAAGACATGAAAGAAGCACCCAAACTAACCAACCAACCACAGCCAGCAATAGACGCCACGACCAACCCAACCACTCCATAATAAGGGGATGGATTAGAAGCAACCGCCAGCCCACCCAGAACAAAACAAAGCCCTATAAACAGAACAAACTTCATCATAATTCCCGCCCAGCCTCTACCTGGGATCTGCAGCCTGAAAAACTGCCGTTATCCTTTAACTACAGGAACTACTCCATTCAACATCACCACCAACATCACTTTTTATACTTCATTTTCACCATACCAACTATTCCCCCCCCCCCCCTTACCCCCCCCGCGGCTTTTTCATATTACTTAAGGTATGTATTGCGCCACATTAATTTATTATCCCCATCAGGCACTACATTAATGTAGGATATTCCACCCAAAGACCAACCTCACCTCCAACCCCCGCCCAACATTTTCTCCAAATAGATAATGTGCGAGCAGTCACACCACCCCCCCATTTTTGCTTCAGGTACCATCACACCCAGCTAACCCGACCAACATCACACTACAAGCGTCACCCGAGATCGACAGTCTCTACAACGTACCTAACAACCAGCCCCGGATACGAGGGAATGTCCCAGCGCACCTTTGAATTCACGAGGTCATACAATTCGCCCACCTCCTAAAGCAAGCCTCTCGACCAACAGCTTTCAAGCGCTCACAAGCCAGAGAACCTGGTTATCTATTAACCGTGCTCCTCACGAGAACCGAGCTACTCAACGTCAGTTATACCCACGTCCCTTGTCTTGAGCCCATACTTTCCCTCTTACCCTCGAGGCCCTACTTGCTCTTTTGCGCCACCCGTGGTAACTTCAGGACCATAAACTGCCTCGCCCTCTCTACTTGCTCTTCACAGATACAAGTGCTGGGGATGGACGCTCCTCATTTCCTCTCGTTATCGCGACATTTCCTTTCTCTTTCTCTTCTCTTCTTCTGGGGGCGTCTTCAATATGCCCTTCCAGTGCGTAGCAGGAGATATCTTCCTCTTGACGTGAACATCACATTACCGGCGAGCTACCTGCCGACCACCTGTAAGCCCATAGTGTCATGGTTGAAGGATAAGGTCGTCGCAAACTTGACACTGATGCACTTTAGCCTCATTCATGAAACCCGCGCTTTTTACCTCTTAAGCCATTGAATAATGCAATGGTCACCGGACATAACTATTTTATTCTCACTTTGCTGAGACTTATACCTAAACCCATCATTTCACCCCCAAAATTTATTCACTTCATTTTTTATCGTGTAATTTTCATCAAAACAAACAAATAATTAACTATATATCCCTATATTATTCATGCAACCAAATTACACACCCACCACTACGACACTTAACCCAAACTTACCTGCCTTTTTTTGGACAAAAAACCAAACAAAAACAACACATCACCACTCACCAAACCAAACCCACCTAAGTCTTTGTAGCTTACAAAAAGCATGACACTGAAGATGTCAAGACGGCAGCCACACGCACCCAAAGACAAAAGACTTAGTCCTAACCTTACTGTTGGTTGTTGCTAAATATATACATGCAAGTATCCGCGCTCCAGTGTAGATGCCCTGGGTACCCTAAATTTAGGTCGACAGGAGCGGGTATCAGGCACACCCATCACCGTAGCCCAAAACGCCTTGCAATTGCCACACCCCCACGGGTATTCAGCAGTAATTAATATTAAGCAATGAGTGCAAACTTGACTTAGTTATAGCAAGCTAAGGGTCGGTAAATCCTGTGCCAGCCACCGCGGTCATACAGGAGACCCAAATCAACATTACTTAACGGCGTAAAGAGTGGTCACATGTTATCCAAGTAGCTAAGATTAAAAGGCAGCTGAGCCGTAGAAAGCCAAAGATGCCCATAAGGCCCCTACTTAAAGAAGATCTTAGAACAACGATTTATTGAAGCCCACGAAAGCCAGGGCCCAAACTGGGATTAGATACCCCACTATGCCTGGCCCTAAATCTTGATGCTCGATCTTACCGGAGCATCCGCCCGAGAACTACGAGCACAAACGCTTAAAACTCTAAGGACTTGGCGGTGCCCCAAACCCACCTAGAGGAGCCTGTTCTATAATCGATGATCCACGATACACCTTACCATTCCTTGCAACAGTTCAGCCTATATACCGCCGTCGCCAGCCCACCCACCCTGAAGGACCAACAGTGGACGCAATAGCCCTACAACGCTAATACGACAGGTCAAGGTATAGCCTATGGAATGGGAGCAATGGGCTACATTTTCTAGACTAGAACATACGGCAAAGGGACATGAAACTATCCCTGGAAGGCGGATTTAGCAGTAAAGAGAGACAATCGAGCCCTCTTTAAGCCGGCTCTGGGACACGTACATACCGCCCGTCACCCTCCTCAAAAGCGACCCCCCCCCCCCATAAATTAATAAGTTGATCAGCCAAAGAGGAGGTAAGTCGTAACAAGGTAAGTGTACCGGAAGGTGCACTTAGAACACCAAGACGTAGCCTTAAATTAAAGCACTCAGCTTACACCTGAGAGATATCTGCTAACATCAGATCGTCTTGAATGCCAAACTCTAGCCCAACCTACATGACCCGGAATAACAAAGCTACTTCCAACACCCAACTAAAGCATTTATTAGTCCCAGTATAGGCGATAGAAAAGACACCATTGGAGCGATAGAGACCACGTACCGTAAGGGAAAGATGAAATAGCAATGAAAACTAAGCTAAAAACAGCAAAGATCAACCCTTGTACCTTTTGCATCATGGTCTAGCAAGAAAAACCAAGCAAAATGAATTTAAGTTTGCCACCCCGAAACCCAAGCGAGCTACTTGCGAGCAGCTATTATGAGCGAACCCGTCTCTGTTGCAAAAGAGTGGGATGACTTGCTAGTAGAGGTGAAAAGCCAATCGAGCTGGGTGATAGCTGGTTGCCTGTGAAATGAATCTTAGTTCACTCTTAATTCTTCTCCAAGGAACCTACAAACCCCAATGAAGCGAATTAAGGGCTATTTAAAGGAGGTACAGCTCCTTTAAAAAAGAATACAATCTCCACGAGCGGATAAACAACAAACCTGCAAAACCTACTGTGGGCCTTTAAGCAGCCATCAACAAAGAGTGCGTTAAAGCTCTGCACCTTAAAAATATAAAAACCACGTGACTCCCTCCCCACTAACGGGCTAACCTATAGAACAATAGGAGAATTAATGCTAGAATGAGTAACCAGGGTCCTCCCTCTTAGACGCAAGCTTACATCAGTACATTATTAACAAGCCACCAATATACGACAAATCAAACAAGCAGAGTATTAAACACTTTGTTAACCCGACATAGGAGCGTCCATTAAGAAAGATTAAAACCTGTAAAAGGAACTAGGCAAACCCGTCAAGGCCCGACTGTTTACCAAAAACATAGCCTTCAGCCAAC
>NW_026961034.1:0-20358 GCF_021018805.1 Prinia subflava | reverse complement strand
TCAGCCTGCAAAAATGCCGTGATATTCAAGATTTCTCCCAGATGCAAGATGCCACATTTTGGAACTTGGGCTGCTTTTGGAGTGCCAAATGTTTCCCACAATCTGAAACCAGGAACATGGCCAGGTGAGTTTAGTTTCCCATGGAAAAGCGCCACCGTTCGTGTCCACCACCCTCATCCGGCCACCTCGGCTTGGGCCTGCAAAAATGCCGTGATATTCAAGATTTCTCCCAGATGCAAGATGCCACATTTTGGAACTCGGGCTGCTTTTGGAGTGCCAAATGTCTCCCACAATCTGACACCAGGAACATGGCCAGGTGAGTTTAGTTTCCCATGGAAAAGGGCCACCGTTCGTGTCCACCATGGTCATCAGGCCACCTCGGATTCAGCCTGCAAAAATGCCGTGATATTCAAGATTTCTCCCAGATGCAAGATGCCACATTTTGGAACTCGGGCTGCTTTTCGAGTGCCAAATGTCTCCCACAATCTGACACCAGGAACATGGCCAGGTGAGTTTAGTTTCCCATGGAAAAGGGCCACCGTTCGTGTCCACCACCCTCATCTGGCCACCTCGGCTTCGGCCTGCAAAAAAGCCGTGGCATTCAAGATTTCTCCCAGATGCAAGATGCCACATTTTGGAACTCGGGCTGCTTTTGGAGTGCCAAATGTCTCCCACAATCTGACACCAGGAACATGGCCAGGTGAGTTTAGTTTCCCATGGAAAAGGGCCACCGTTCGTGTCCACCACGGTCATCAGGCCACCTCGGCTTTAGCAAGCAAAAAAGCCGTGTTATTCAAGATTTCTCCCAGATGCAAGATGCCACATTTTGGAACTCGGGCTGCTTTTGGAGTGCCAAATGTCTCCCACAATCTGACACCAGGAACATGGCCAGGTGAGTTTAGTTTCCCATGGAAAAGGGCCACCGTTCGTGTCCACCACCCTCATCCGGCCACCTCGGCTTCAGCCTGCAAAAATGCCGTGATATTCAAGATTTCTCCCAGATGCAAGATGCCACATTTTGGAACTCGGGCTGCTTTTGGAGTGCCAAATGTCTCCCACAATCTGACACCAGGAACATGGCCAGGTGAGTTTAGTTTCCCATGGAAAAGGGCCACCGTTCGTGTCCACCACCCTCATCCGGCCACCTCGGCTTCAGCCTGCAAAAATGCCGTGGCATTCAAGATTTCTCCCAGATGCAAGATGCCACATTTTGGAACTCAGGCTGCTTTTGGAGTGCCAAATGTCTCCCACAATCTGACACCAGGAACATGGCCAGGTGAGTTTAGTTTCCCATGGAAAAGCACCACCGTTCGTGTCCACCACCCTCATCCGGCCACCTCGGCTTCAGCCTGCAAAAATGCCGTGATATTCAAGATTTCTCCCAGATGCAAGATGCCACATTTTGGAACTTGGGCTGCTTTTGGAGTGCCAAATGTCTCCCACAATCTGAAACCAGGAACATGGCCAGGTGAGTTTAGTTTCCCATGGAAAAGCGCCACCGTTCGTGTCCACCACCCTCATCCGGCCACCTCGGCTTGAGCCTGCAAAAATGCCGTGATATTCAAGATTTCTCCCAGATGCAAGATGCCACATTTTGGAACTCGGGCTGCTTTTGGAGTGCCAAATGTCTCCCACAATCTGACACCAGGAACATGGCCAGGTGAGTTTAGTTTCCCATGGAAAAGGGCCACCGTTCGTGTCCACCATGGTCATCAGGCCACCTCGGATTCAGCCTGCAAAAAAGCCGTGGCATTCAAGATTTCTCCCAGATGCAAGATGCCACATTTTGGAACTCGGGCTGCTTTTCGAGTGCCAAATGTCTCCCACAATCTGACACCAGGAACATGGCCAGGTGAGTTTAGTTTCCCATGGAAAAGGGCCACCGTTCGTGTCCACACCCCTCATCTGGCCACCTCGGCTTCGGCCTGCAAAACACCCGTGGCGTTCAAGATTTCTCCCAGATGCAAGATGCCACATTTTGGAACTCGGGCTGCTTTTGGAGTGCCAAATGTCTCCCACAATCTGACACCAGGAACATGGCAAGGTGAGTTTAGTTTCCCATGGAAAAGGGCCACCGTTCGTGTCCACCACGGTCATCAGGCCACCTCGGCTTTAGCAAGCAAAAAAGCCGTGTTATTCAAGATTTCTCCCAGATGCAAGATGCCACATTTTGGAACTCGGGCTGCTTTTGGAGTGCCAAATGTCTCCCACAATCTGACACCAGGAACATGGCCAGGTGAGTTTAGTTTCCGATGGAAAAGGGCCACCGTTCGTGTCCACCACCCTCATCCGGCCACCTCGGCTTCAGCCTGCAAAAATGCCGTGATATTCAAGATTTCTCCCAGATGCAAGATGCCACATTTTGGAACTCGGGCTGCTTTTGGAGTGCCAAATGTCTCCCACAATCTGACACCAGGAACATGGCCAGGTGAGTTTAGTTTCCCATGGAAAAGCACCACCGTTCGTGTCCACCACCCTCATCCGGCCACCTCGGCTTCAGCCTGCAAAAATGCCGTGATATTCAAGATTTCTCCCAGATGCAAGATGCCACATTTTGGAACTCGGGCTACTTTTGGAGTGCCAAATGTCTCCCACAATCTGACACCAGGAACATGGCCAGGTGCGTTTAGTTTCCCATGGAAAATGGCCACCGTTCGTGTCCACCACGGTCATCAGGCCACCTCGGATTCAGCCTGCAAAAATGCCGTGATATTCAAGATTTCTCCCAGATGCAAGATGCCACATTTTGGAACTCGGGCTGCTTTTGGAGTGCCAAATGTCTCCCACAATCTGACACCAGGAACATGGCCAGGTGAGTTTAGTTTCCCATGGAAAAGGGCCACCGTTCGTGTCCACCACCCTCATCCGGCCACCTCGGCTTCAGCCTGCAAAAATGCCGTGATATTCAAGATTTCTCCCAGATGCAAGATGCCACATTTTGGAACTCAGGCTGCTTTTGGAGTGCCAAATGTCTCCCACAATCTGACACCAGGAACATGGCCAGGTGAGTTTAGTTTCCCATGGAAAAGGGCCACCGTTCGTGTCCACCATGGTCATCAGGCCACCTCGGATTCAGCCTGCAAAAATGCCGTGATATTCAAGATTTCTCCCAGATGCAAGATGCCACATTTTGGAACTCGGGCTGCTTTTGGAGTGCCAAATGTCTCCCACAATCTGACACCAGGAACATGGCCAGGTGAGTTTAGTTTCCCATGGAAAAGGGCCACCATTCGTGTCCACCACCCTCATCCGGCCACCTCGGCTTCAGCCTGCAAAAATGCCGTGGCATTCAAGATTTCTCCCAGATGCAAGATGCCACATTTTGGAACTCAGGCTGCTTTTGGAGTGCCAAATGTCTCCCACAATCTGACACCAGGAACATGGCCAGGTGAGTTTAGTTTCCCATGGAAAAGGGCCACCGTTCGTGTCCACCACCCTCATCCGGACACCTCGGCTTCAGCCTGCAAAAATGCTGTGATATTCAAGATTTCTCCCAGATGCAAGATGCCACATTTTGGAACTCGGGCTGCTTTTGGAGTGCCAAATGTCTCCCACAATCTGACACCAGGAACATGGCCAGGTGAGTTTAGTTTCCCATGGAAAAGGGCCACCGTTCGTGTATACCACCCTCATCCGGCCACCTCGGCTTCAGCCTGCAAAAATGCCGTGATATTCAAGATTTCTCCCAGATGCAAGATGCCACATTTTGGAACTCGGGCTGCTTTTGGAGTGCCAAATGTCTCCCACAATCTGACACCAGGAACATGGCCAGGTGAGTTTAGTTTCCCATGGAAAAGGGCCACCGTTCGTGTCCACCACCCTCATCCGGCCACCTCGGCTTCGGCCTGCAAAAATGCCGTGGCATTCAAGATTTCTCCCAGATGCAAGACGCCACATTTTGGAACTCGGGCTGCTTTTGGAGTGCTAAATGTCTCCCACAATCTGACACCAGGAACATGGCCAGGTGAGTTTAGTTTCCCATGGAAAAGGGCCACCGTTCGTGTCCACCACGGTCATCAGGCCACCTCGGCTTCAGCCTGCAAAAATGCCGTGATATTCAAGATTTCTCCCAGATGCAAGATGCCACATTTTGGAACTCGGGCTGCTTTTGGAGTGCCAAATGTCTCCCACAATCTGACACCAGGAACATGGCCAGGTGAGTTTAGTTTCCCATGGAAAAGCGCCACCGTTCGTGTCCACCACCCTCATCCGGCCACCTCGGCTTCAGCCTGCAAAAATGCCGTGATATTCAAGATTTCTCCCAGATGCAAGATGCCACATTTTGGAACTCGGGCTGCTTTTGGAGTGCCAAATGTCTCCCACAATCTGACACCAGGAACATGGCCAGGTGAGTTTAGTTTCCCATGGAAAAGGGCCACCGTTCGTGTCCACCATGGTCATCAGGCCTCCTCGGATTCAGCCTGCAAAAATGCCGTGATATTCAAGATTTCTCCCAGATGCAAGATGCCACATTTTGGAACTCGGGCTGCTTTTGGAGTGCCAAATGTCTCCCACAATCTGACACCAGGAACATGGCAAGGTGAGTTTAGTTTCCCATGGAAAAGGGCCACCGTTCGTGTCCACCACCCTCATCCGGCCACCTCGGCTTTAGCAAGCAAAAAAGCCGTGTTATTCAAGATTTCTCCCAGATGCAAGATGCCACATTTTGGAACTCGGGCTGCTTTTGGAGTGCCAAATGTCTCCCACAATCTGACACCAGGAACATGGCCAGGTGAGTTTAGTTTCCCATGGAAAAGGGCCACCGTTCGTGTCCACCACCCTCATCCGGCCACCTCGGCTTTAGCAAGCAAAAAAGCCGTGTTATTCAAGATTTCTCCCAGATGCAAGATGCCTCATTTTGGAACTCGGGCTGCTTTTGGAGTGCCAAATGTCTCCCACAATCTGACACCAGGAACATGGCCAGGTGAGTTTAGTTTCCCATGGAAAAGGGCCACCGTTCGTGTCCACCACCCTCATCCGGCCACCTCGGCTTCAGCCTGCAAAAATGCCGTGGCATTCAAGATTTCTCCCAGATGCAAGATGCCACATTTTGGAACTCGGGCTGCTTTTGGAGTGCCAAATGTCTCCCACAATCTGACACCAGGAACATGGCCAGGTGAGTTTAGTTTCCCATGGAAAAGGGCCACCGTTCGTGTCCACCACCCTCATCCGGACACCTCGGCTTCAGCCTGCAAAAATGCTGTGATATTCAAGATTTCTCCCAGATGCAAGATGCCACATTTTGGAACTCGGGCTGCTTTTGGAGTGCCAAATGTCTCCCACAATCTGACACCAGGAACATGGCCAGGTGAGTTTAGTTTCCCATGGAAAAGGGCCACCGTTCGTGTATACCACCCTCATCCGGCCACCTCGGCTTCAGCCTGCAAAAATGCCGTGATATTCAAGATTTCTCCCAGATGCAAGATGCCACATTTTGGAACTCGGGCTGCTTTTGGAGTGCCAAATGTCTCCCACAATCTGACACCAGGAACATGGCCAGGTGAGTTTAGTTTCCCATGGAAAAGGGCCACCGTTCGTGTCCACCACCCTCATCCGGCCACCTCGGCTTCGGCCTGCAAAAATGCCGTGGCATTCAAGATTTCTCCCAGATGCAAGACGCCACATTTTGGAACTCGGGCTGCTTTTGGAGTGCTAAATGTCTCCCACAATCTGACACCAGGAACATGGCCAGGTGAGTTTAGTTTCCCATGGAAAAGGGCCACCGTTCGTGTCCACCACCCTCATCCGGCCACCTCGGCTTCAGCCTGCAAAAATGCCGTGATATTCAAGATTTCTCCCAGATGCAAGATGCCACATTTTGGAACTCGGGCTGCTTTTGGAGTGCCAAATGTCTCCCACAATCTGACACCAGGAACATGGCCAGGTGAGTTTAGTTTCCCATGGAAAAGCGCCACCGTTCGTGTCCACCACCCTCATCCGGCCACCTCGGCTTCAGCCTGCAAAAATGCCGTGATATTCAAGATTTCTCCCAGATGCAAGATGCCACATTTTGGAACTCGGGCTTTTGGCTTTTGGAGTGCCAAATGTCTCCCACAATCTGACACCAGGAACATGGCCAGGTGAGTTTAGTTTCCCATGGAAAAGGGCCACCGTTCGTGTCCACCATGGTCATCAGGCCTCCTCGGATTCAGCCTGCAAAAATGCCGTGATATTCAAGATTTCTCCCAGATGCAAGATGCCACATTTTGGAACTCGGGCTGCTTTTGGAGTGCCAAATGTCTCCCACAATCTGACACCAGGAACATGGCCAGGTGAGTTTAGTTTCCCATGGAAAAGGGCCACCGTTCGTGTCCACCACCCTCATCTGGCCACCTCGGCTTCGGCCTGCAAAAAAGCCGTGGCATTCAAGATTTCTCCCAGATGCAAGATGCCACATTTTGGAACTCGGGCTGCTTTTGGAGTGCCAAATGTCTCCCACAATCTGACACCAGGAACATGGCAAGGTGAGTTTAGTTTCCCATGGAAAAGGGCCACCGTTCGTGTCCACCACCCTCATCCGGCCACCTCGGCTTTAGCAAGCAAAAAAGCCGTGTTATTCAAGATTTCTCCCAGATGCAAGATGCCACATTTTGGAACTCGGGCTGCTTTTGGAGTGCCAAATGTCTCCCACAATCTGACACCAGGAACATGGCCAGGTGAGTTTAGTTTCCCATGGAAAAGGCCACCGTTCGTGTCCACCACCCTCATCCGGCCACCTCGGCTTTAGCAAGCAAAAAAGCCGTGTTATTCAAGATTTCTCCCAGATGCAAGATGCCACATTTTGGAACTCGGGCTGCTTTTGGAGTGCCAAATGTCTCCCACAATCTGACACCAGGAACATGGCCAGGTGAGTTTAGTTTCCCATGGAAAAGGGCCACCGTTCGTGTCCACCACCCTCATCCGGCCACCTCGGCTTCAGCCTGCAAAAATGCCGTGGCATTCAAGATTTCTCCCAGATGCAAGATGCCACATTTTGGAACTCGGGCTGCTTTTGGAGTGCCAAATGTCTCCCACAATCTGACACCAGGAACATGGCCAGGTGAGTTTAGTTTCCCATGGAAAAGGGCCACCGTTCGTGTCCACCACCCTCATCCGGCCACCTCGGCTTCAGCCTGCAAAAATGCCGTGGCATTCAAGATTTCTCCCAGATGCAAGATGCCACATTTTGGAACTCGGGCTGCTTTTGGAGTGCCAAATGTCTCCCACAATCTGACACCAGGAACATGGCCAGGTGAGTTTAGTTTCCCATGGAAAAGGGCCACCGTTCGTGTCCACCACCCTCATCCGGACACCTCGGCTTCAGCCTGCAAAAATGCTGTGATATTCAAGATTTCTCCCAGATGCAAGATGCCACATTTTGGAACTCGGGCTGCTTTTGGAGTGCCAAATGTCTCCCACAATCTGACACCAGGAACATGGCCAGGTGAGTTTAGTTTCCCATGGAAAAGGGCCACCGTTCGTGTCCACCACCCTCATCCGGCCACCTCGGCTTCAGCCTGCAAAAATGTTGTGATATTCAAGATTTCTCCCAGATGCAAGATGCCACATTTTGGAACTCGGGCTGCTTTTGGAGTGCCAAATGTCTCCCACAATCTGACACCAGGAACATGGCCAGGTGAGTTTAGTTTCCCATGGAAAAGGGCCACCGTTCGTGTCCACCACCCTCATCTGGCCACCTCGGCTTCTGCCTGCAAAAATGCCGTGGCATTCAAGATTTCTCCCAGATGCAAGATGCCACATTTTGGAACTCGGGCTGCTTTTGGAGTGCTAAATGTCTCCCACAATCTGACACCAGGAACATGGCCAGGTGAGTTTAGTTTCCCATGGAAAAGGGCAACCGTTCGTGTCCACCACCCTCATCCGGCCACCTCGGCTTCAGCCTGCAAAAATGCCGTGATATTCAAGATTTCTCCCAGATGCAAGATGCCACATTTTGGAACTTGGGCTGCTTTTGGAGTGCCAAATGTCTCCCACAATCTGAAACCAGGAACATGGCCAGGTGAGTTTAGTTTCCCATGGAAAAGCGCCACCGTTCGTGTCCACCACCCTCATCCGGCCACCTCGGCTTGAGCCTGCAAAAATGCCGTGATATTCAAGATTTCTCCCAGATGCAAGATGCCACATTTTGGAACTCGGGCTGCTTTTGGAGTGCCAAATGTCTCCCACAATCTGACACCAGGAACATGGCCAGGTGAGTTTAGTTTCCCATGGAAAAGGGCCACCGTTCGTGTCCACCATGGTCATCAGGCCACCTCGGATTCAGCCTGCAAAAATGCCGTGATATTCAAGATTTCTCCCAGATGCAAGATGCCACATTTTGGAACTCGGGCTGCTTTTCGAGTGCCAAATGTCTCCCACAATCTGACACCAGGAACATGGCCAGGTGAGTTTAGTTTCCCATGGAAAAGGGCCACCGTTCGTGTCCACCACCCTCATCTGGCCACCTCGGCTTCGGCCTGCAAAAAAGCCGTGGCATTCAAGATTTCTCCCAGATGCAAGATGCCACATTTTGGAACTCGGGCTGCTTTTGGAGTGCCAAATGTCTCCCACAATCTGACACCAGGAACATGGCAAGGTGAGTTTAGTTTCCCATGGAAAAGGGCCACCGTTCGTGTCCACCACGGTCATCCGGCCACCTCGGCTTCAGCCTGCAAAAATGCCGTGATATTCAAGATTTCTCCCAGATGCAAGATGCCACATTTTGGAACTCGGGCTGCTTTTGGAGTGCCAAATGTCTCCCACAATCTGACACCAGGAACATGGCCAGGTGAGTTTAGTTTCCCATGGAAAAGGGCCATCGTTCGTGTCCACCACCCTCATCCGGCCACCTCGGCTTCAGCCTGCAAAAATGCCGTGATATTCAAGATTTCTCCCAGATGCAAGATGCCACATTTTGGAACTCGGGCTGCTTTTGGAGTGCTAAATGTCTCCCACAATCTGACACCAGGAACATGGCCAGGTGAGTTTAGTTTCCCATGGAAAAGGGCCACGGTTCGTGTCCACCACCCTCATCCGGCCACCTCGGCTTCAGCCTGCAAAAATGCCGTGGCATTCAAGATTTCTCCCAGATGCAAGATGCCACATTTTGGAACTCAGGCTGCTTTTGGAGTGCCAAATGTCTCCCACAATCTGACACCAGGAACATGGCCAGGTGAGTTTAGTTTCCCATGGAAAAGCACCACCGTTCGTGTCCACCACCCTCATCCGGCCACCTCGGCTTCAGCCTGCAAAAATGCCGTGATATTCAAGATTTCTCCCAGATGCAAGATGCCACATTTTGGAACTTGGGCTGCTTTTGGAGTGCCAAATGTCTCCCACAATCTGAAACCAGGAACATGGCCAGGTGAGTTTAGTTTCCCATGGAAAAGCGCCACCGTTCGTGTCCACCACCCTCATCCGGACACCTCGGCTTGAGCCTGCAAAAATGCCGTGATATTCAAGATTTCTCCGAGATGCAAGATGCCACATTTTGGAACTCGGGCTGCTTTTCGAGTGCCAAATGTCTCCCACAATCTGACACCAGGAACATGGCCAGGTGAGTTTAGTTTCCCATGGAAAAGGGCCACCGTTCGTGTCCACCACCCTCATCTGGCCACCTCGGCTTCGGCCTGCAAAAAAGCCGTGGCATTCAAGATTTCTCCCAGATGCAAGATGCCACATTTTGGAACTCGGGCTGCTTTTGGAGTGCCAAATGTCTCCCACAATCTGACACCAGGAACATGGCAAGGTGAGTTTAGTTTCCCATGGAAAAGGGCCACCGTTCGTGTCCACCACGGTCATCAGGCCACCTCGGCTTTAGCAAGCAAAAAAGCCGTGTTATTCAAGATTTCTCCCAGATGCAAGATGCCACATTTTGGAACTCGGGCTGCTTTTGGAGTGCCAAATGTCTCCCACAATCTGACACCAGGAACATGGCCAGGTGAGTTTAGTTTCCCATGGAAAAGGGCCACCGTTCGTGTCCACCACCCTCATCCGGCCACCTCGGCTTCAGCCTGCAAAAATGCCGTGATATTCAAGATTTCTCCCAGATGCAAGATGCCACATTTTGGAACTCGGGCTGCTTTTGGAGTGCCAAATGTCTCCCACAATCTGACACCAGGAACATGGCCAGGTGAGTTTAGTTTCCCATGGAAAAGGGCCACCGTTCGTGTCCACCACCCTCATCCGGCCACCTCGGCTTCAGCCTGCAAAAATGCCGTGGCATTCAAGATTTCTCCCAGATGCAAGATGCCACATTTTGGAACTCAGGCTGCTTTTGGAGTGCCAAATGTCTCCCACAATCTGACACCAGGAACATGGCCAGGTGAGTTTAGTTTCCCATGGAAAAGGGCCACCGTTCGTGTCCACCACCCTCATCCGGCCACCTCGGCTTCAGCCTGCAAAAATGCCGTGATATTCAAGATTTCTCCCAGATGCAAGATGCCACATTTTGGAACTCGGGCTACTTTTGGAGTGCCAAATGTCTCCCACAATCTGACACCAGGAACATGGCCAGGTGCGTTTAGTTTCCCATGGAAAATGGCCACAGTTCGTGTCCACCACGGTCATCAGGCCACCTCGGATTCAGCCTGCAAAAATGCCGTGATATTCAAGATTTCTCCCAGATGCAAGATGCCACATTTTGGAACTCGGGCTGCTTTTGGAGTGCCAAATGTCTCCCACAATCTGACACCAGGAACATGGCCAGGTGAGTTTAGTTTCCCATGGAAAAGGGCCACCGTTCGTGTCCACCACCCTCATCCGGCCACCTCGGCTTCAGCCTGCAAAAATGCCGTGATATTCAAGATTTCTCCCAGATGCAAGATGCCACATTTTGGAACTCGGGCTGCTTTTGGAGTGCCAAATGTCTCCCACAATCTGACACCAGGAACATGGCCAGGTGAGTTTAGTTTCCCATGGAAAAGGGCCACCGTTCCTGTCCACCACCCTCATCATGCCACCTCGGCTTCGGCCTGCAAAAATGCCGTGGCATTCAAGATTTCTCCCAGATGCAAGATGCCACATTTTGGAACTCGGGCTGATTTTGGAGTGCCAAATGTCTCCCACAATCTGACACCAGGAACATGGCCAGGTGAGTTTAGTTTCCCATGGAAAAGGGCCACCGTTCGTGTCCACCACGGTCATCCGGCCACCTCGGCTTCAGCCTGCAAAAATGCCGTGGCATTCAAGATTTCTCCTAGATGCAAGATGCCACATTTTGGAACTCAGGCTGCTTTTGGAGTGCCAAATGTCTCCCACAATCTGACACCAGGAACATGGCCAGGTGAGTTTAGTTTCCCATGGAAAAGGGCCACCGTTCGTGTCCACAACCCTCATCCGGCCACCTCGGCTTCGGCCTGCAAAAATGCCGTGGCATTCAAGATTTCTCCCAGATGCAAGATGCCACATTTTGGAACTCGGGCTGATTTTGGAGTGCTAAATGTCTCCCACAATCTGACACCAGGAACATGGCCAGGTGAGTTTAGTTTCCCATGGAAAAGGGCCACCGTTCGTGTCCACCACCCTCATCCGGACACCTCGGCTTCAGCCTGCAAAAATGCCGTGATATTCAAGATTTCTCCCAGATGCAAGATGCCACATTTTGGAACTCGGGCTGCTTTTGGAGTGCCAAATGTCTCCCACAATCTGAAACCAGGAACATGGCCAGGTGAGTTTAGTTTCCCATGGAAAAGGGCCACCGTTCGTGTCCACCACCCTCATCCGGCCACCTCGGCTTCAGCCTGCAAAATAGCCGTGATATTCAAGATTTCTCCCAGATGCAAGATGCCACATTTTGGAACTCGGGCTGCTTTTGGAGTGCCAAATGTCTCCCACAATCTGACACCAGGAACATGGCCAGGTGCGTTTAGTTTCCCATGGAAAAGGGCCACCGTTCGTGTCCACCACCCTCATCCGGCCACCTCGGCTTCAGCCTGCAAAAATGCCGTGATATTCAAGATTTCTCCCAGATGCAAGATGCCACATTTTGGAACTCAGGCTGCTTTTGGAGTGCCAAATGTCTCCCACAATCTGACACCAGGAACATGGCCAGGTGAGTTTAGTTTCCCATGGAAAAGGGCCACCGTTCGTGTCCACCACGGTCATCAGGCCACCTCGGCTTCAGCCTGCAAAAATGCCGTGATATTCAAGATTTCTCCCAGATGCAAGATGCCACATTTTGGAACTCGGGCTGCTTTTGGAGTGCCAAATGTCTCCCACAATCTGACACCAGGAACATGGCCAGGTGAGTTTAGTTTCCCATGGAAAAGGGCCACCGTTCGTGTCCACCACGGTCATCAGGCCACCTCGGCTTCAGCCTGCAAAAATGCCGTGATATTCAAGATTTCTCCCAGATGCAAGATGCCACATTTTGGAACTCGGGCTGCTTTTGGAGTGCCAAATGTCTCCCACAATCTGACACCAGGAACATGGCCAGGTGAGTTTAGTTTCCCATGGAAAAGGGCCACCGTTCGTGTCCACCACCCTCATCCGGCCACCTCGGCTTCAGCCTGCAAAAATGCCGTGGCATTCAAGATTTCTCCCAGATGCAAGATGCCACATTTTGGAACTCGGGCTGCTTTTGGAGTGCCAAATGTCTCCCACAATCTGACACCAGGAACATGGCCAGGTGAGTTTAGTTTCCCATGGAAAAGGGCCACCGTTCGTGTCCACCACCCTCATCCGGCCACCTCGGCTTCAGCCTGCAAAAATGCCGCGGCATTCAAGATTTCTCCCAGATGCAAGATGCCACATTTTGGAACTCGGGCTGCTTTTGGAGTGCCAAATGTCTCCCACAATCTGACACCAGGAACATGGCCAGGTGAGTTTAGTTTCCCATGGAAAAGGGCCACCGTTCGTGTCCACCACCCTCATCCGGACACCTCGGCTTCAGCCTGCAAAAATGCTGTGATATTCAAGATTTCTCCCAGATGCAAGATGCCACATTTTGGAACTCGGGCTGCTTTTGGAGTGCCAAATGTCTCCCACAATCTGACACCAGGAACATGGCCAGGTGAGTTTAGTTTCCCATGGAAAAGGGCCACCGTTCGTGTCCACCACCCTCATCCGGCCACCTCGGCTTCAGCCTGCAAAAATGCCGTGATATTCAAGATTTCTCCCAGATGCAAGATGCCACATTTTGGAACTCGGGCTGCTTTTGGAGTGCCAAATGTCTCCCACAATCTGACACCAGGAACATGGCCAGGTGAGTTTAGTTTCCCATGGAAAAGGGCCACCGTTCGTGTCCACCACCCTCATCTGGCCACCTCGGCTTCGGCCTGCAAAAATTCAGTGGCATTCAAGATTTCTCCCAGATGCAAGATGCCACATTTTGGAACTCGGGCTGCTTTTGGAGTGCTAAATGTCTCCCACAATCTGACACCAGGAACATGGCCAGGTGAGTTTAGTTTCCCATGGAAAAGGGCAACCGTTCGTGTCCACCACCCTCATCCGGCCACCTCGGCTTTAGCCTGCAAAAATGCCGTGATATTCAAGATTTCTCCCAGATGCAAGATGCCACATTTTGGAACTCGGGCTGCTTTTGGAGTGCCAAATGTCTCCCACAATCTGACACCAGGAACATGGCCAGGTGAGTTTAGTTTCCCATGGAAAAGGGCCACCGTTCGTGTCCACCACCCTCATCATGCCACCTCGGCTTCGGCCTGCAAAAATGCCGTGGCATTCAAGATTTCTCCCAGATGCAAGATGCCACATTTTGGAACTCGGGCTGCTTTTGGAGTGCCAAATGTCTCCCACAATCTGACACCAGGAACATGGCCAGGTGAGTTTAGTTTCCCATGGAAAAGGGCCACCGTTCGTGTCCACCACGGTCATCCGGCCACCTCGGCTTCAGCCTGCAAAAATGCCGTGGAATTCAAGATTTCTCCCAGATGCAAGATGCCACATTTTGGAACTCAGGCTGCTTTTGGAGTGCCAAATGTCTCCCACAATCTGACACCAGGAACATGGCCAGGTGAGTTTAGTTTCCCATGGAAAAAGGGCCACCGTTCGTGTCCACCACCCTCATCCGGCCACCTCGGCTTCGGCCTGCAAAAATGCCGTGGCATTCAAGATTTCTCCCAGATGCAAGATGCCACATTTTGGAACTCGGGCTGATTTTGGAGTGCTAAATGTCTCCCACAATCTGACACCAGGAACATGGCCAGGTGAGTTTAGTTTCCCATGGAAAAGGGCCACAGTTCGTGTCCACCACCCTCATCCGGACACCTCGGCTTCAGCCTGCAAAAATGCCGTGATATTCAAGATTTCTCCCAGATGCAAGATGCCACATTTTGGAACTCGGGCTGCTTTTGGAGTGCCAAATGTCTCCCACAATCTGAAACCAGGAACATGGCCAGGTGAGTTTAGTTTCCCATGGAAAAGGGCCACCGTTCGTGTCCACCACCCTCATCCGGCCACCTCGGCTTCAGCCTGCAAAATAGCCGTGATATTCAAGATTTCTCCCAGATGCAAGATGCCACATTTTGGAACTCGGGCTGCTTTTGGAGTGCCAAATGTCTCCCACAATCTGACACCAGGAACATGGCCAGGTGCGTTTAGTTTCCCGCGGAAAAGGGCCACCGTTCGTGTCCACCACCCTCATCCGGCCACCTCGGCTTCAGCCTGCAAAAATGCCGTGATATTCAAGATTTCTCCCAGATGCAAGATGCCACATTTTGGAACTCAGGCTGCTTTTGGAGTGTCAAATGTCTCCCACAATCTGGCACCAGGAACATGGCCAGGTGAGTTTAGTTTCCCATGGAAAAGGGCCACCGTTCGTGTCCACCACCCTCATCCGGCCACCTCGGCTTCAGCCTGCAAAAATGCCGTGATATTCAAGATTTCTCCCAGATGCAAGATGCCACATTTTGGAACTCAGGCTGCTTTTGGAGTGCCAAATGTCTCCCACAATCTGACACCAGGAACATGGCCAGGTGAGTTTAGTTTCCCATGGAAAAGGGCCACCGTTCGTGTCCACCACGGTCATCAGGCCACCTCGGCTTCAGCCTGCAAAAATGCCGTGATATTCAAGATTTCTCCCAGATGCAAGATGCCACATTTTGAAACTCGGGCTGCTTTTGGAGTGCCAAATGTCTCCCACAATCTGACACCAGGAACATGGCCAGGTGAGTTTAGTTTCCCATGGAAAAGGGCCACCGTTCGTGTCCACCACGGTCATCAGGCCACCTCGGCTTCAGCCTGCAAAAATGCCGTGATATTCAAGATTTCTCCCAGATGCAAGATGCCACATTTTGGAACTCGGGCTGCTTTTGGAGTGCCAAATGTCTCCCACAATCTGACACCAGGAACATGGCCAGGTGAGTTTAGTTTCCCATGGAAAAGGGCCACCGTTCGTGTCCACCACCCTCATCCGGCCACCTCGACTTCGGCCTGCAAAAATGCCGTGGCATTCAAGATTTCTCCCAGATGCAAGATGCCACATTTTGGAACTCGGGCTGCTTTTGGAGTGCCAAATGTCTCCCACAATCTGACACCAGGAACATGGCCAGGTGAGTTTAGTTTCCCATGGAAAAGGGGCCACCGTCCGTGTCCACCACCCTCATCCGGCCACCTCGGCTTCAGCCTGCAAAAATGCCGCGGCATTCAAGATTTCTCCCAGATGCAAGATGCCACATTTTGGAACTCGGGCTGCTTTTGGAGTGCCAAATGTCTCCCACAATCTGACACCAGGAACATGGCCAGGTGAGTTTAGTTTCCCATGGAAAAGGGCCACCGTTCGTGTCCACCACCCTCATCCGGACACCTCGGCTTCAGCCTGCAAAAATGCTGTGATATTCAAGATTTCTCCCAGATGCAAGATGCCACATTTTGGAACTCGGGCTGCTTTTGGAGTGCCAAATGTCTCCCACAATCTGACACCAGGAACATGGCCAGGTGAGTTTAGTTTCCCATGGAAAAGGGCCACCGTTCGTGTCCACCACCCTCATCCGGCCACCTCGGCTTCAGCCTGCAAAAATGCCGTGATATTCAAGATTTCTCCCAGATGCAAGATGCCACATTTTGGAACTCGGGCTGCTTTTGGAGTGCCAAATGTCTCCCACAATCTGACACCAGGAACATGGCCAGGTGAGTTTAGTTTCCCATGGAAAAGGGCCACCGTTCGTGTCCACCACCCTCATCCGGCCCACCTCGGCTTCGGCCTGCAAAAATTCAGTGGCATTCAAGATTTCTCCCAGATGCAAGATGCCACATTTTGGAACTCGGGCTGCTTTTGGAGTGCTAAATGTCTCCCACAATCTGACACCAGGAACATGGCCAGGTGAGTTTAGTTTCCCATGGAAAAGGGCAACCGTTCATGTCCACCACCCTCATCCGGCCACCTCGGCTTCAGCCTGCAAAAATGCCGTGATATTCAAGATTTCTCCCAGATGCAAGATGCCACATTTTGGAACTCGGGCTGCTTTTGGAGTGCCAAATGTCTCCCACAATCTGACACCAGGAACATGGCCAGGTGAGTTTAGTTTCCCATGGAAAAGCGCCACCGTTCGTGTCCACCACCCTCATCCGGCCACCTCGGCTTCAGCCTGCAAAAATGCCGTGATATTCAAGATTTCTCCCAGATGCAAGATGCCACATTTTGGAACTCGGGCTGCTTTTGGAGTGCCAAATGTCTCCCACAATCTGACACCAGGAACATGGCCAGGTGAGTTTAGTTTCCCATGGAAAAGGGCCACCGTTCGTGTCCACCATGGTCATCAGGCCACCTCGGATTCACCCTGCAAAAATGCCGTGATATTCAAGATTTCTCCCAGATGCAAGATGCCACATTTTGGAACTCGGGCTGCTTTTCGAGTGCCAAATGTCTCCCACAATCTGACACCAGGAACATGGCCAGGTGAGTTTAGTTTCCCATGGAAAAGGGCCACCGTTCGTGTCCACCACCCTCATCTGGCCACCTCGGCTTCGGCCTGCAAAAAAGCCGTGGCATTCAAGATTTCTCCCAGATGCAAGATGCCACATTTTGGAACTCGGGCTGCTTTTGGAGTGCCAAATGTCTCCCACAATCTGACACCAGGAACATGGCAAGGTGAGTTTAGTTTCCCATGGAAAAGGGCCACCGTTCGTGTCCACCACCCTCATCCAGCCACCTCGGCTTTAGCAAGCAAAAAAGCCGTGTTATTCAAGATTTCTCCCAGATGCAAGATGCCACATTTTGGAACTCGGGCTGCTTTTGGAGTGTCAAATGTCTCCCACAATCTGACACCAGGAACATGGCCAGGTGAGTTTAGTTTCCCATGGAAAAGGGCCACCGTTCGTGTCCACCACCCTCATCCGGCCACCTCGGCTTCAGCCTGCAAAAATGCCGTGATATTCAAGATTTCTCCCAGATGCAAGATGCCACATTTTGGAACTCGGGCTGCTTTTGGAGTGCCAAATGTCTCCCACAATCTGACACCAGGAACATGGCCAGGTGAGTTTAGTTTCCCATGGAAAAGGGCCACCGTTCGTGTCCACCACCCTCATCCGGCCACCTCGGCTTCAGCCTGCAAAAATGCCGTGGCATTCAAGATTTCTCTCCAGATGCAAGATGCCACATTTTGGAACTCGGGCTGCTTTTGGAGTGCCAAATGTCTCCCACAATCTGACACCAGGAACATGGCCAGGTGAGTTTTGTTTCCCATGGAAAAGCACCACCGTTCGTGTCCACCACCCTCATCCGGCCACCTCGGCTTCAGCCTGCAAAAATGCCGTGATATTCAAGATTTCTCCCAGATGCAAGATGCCACATTTTGGAACTCGGGCTGCTTTTGGAGTGCCAAATGTCTCCCACAATCTGACACCAGGAACATGGCCAGGTGAGTTTAGTTTCCCATGGAAAAGGGCCACCGTTCGTGTCCACCACCCTCATCATGCCACCTCGGCTTCGGCCTGCAAAAATGCCGTGGCATTCAAGATTTCTCCCAGATGCAAGATGCCACATTTTGGAACTCGGGCTGATTTTGGAGTGCCAAATGTCTCCCACAATCTGACACCAGGAACATGGCCAGGTGAGTTTAGTTTCCCATGGAAAAGGGCCACCGTTTGTGTCCACCACGGTCATCCGGCCACCTCGGCTTCAGCCTGCAAAAATGCCGTGGCATTCAAGATTTCTCCCCAGATGCAAGATGCCACATTTTGGAACTCAGGCTGCTTTTGGAGTGCCAAATGTCTCCCACAATCTGACACCAGGAACATGGCCAGGTGAGTTTAGTTTCCCATGGAAAAGGGCCACCGTTCGTGTCCACCACCCTCATCCGGCCACCTCGGCTTCGGCCTGCAAAAATGCCGTGGCATTCAAGATTTCTCCCAGATGCAAGATGCCACATTTTGGAACTCGGGCTGATTTTGGAGTGCTAAATGTCTCCCACAATCTGACACCAGGAACATGGCCAGGTGAGTTTAGTTTCCCATGGAAAAGGGCCACCGTTCGTGTCCACCACCCTCATCCGGACACCTCGGCTTCAGCCTGCAAAAATGCCGTGATATTCAAGATTTCTCCCAGATGCAAGATGCCACATTTTGGAACTCGGGCTGCTTTTGGAGTGCCAAATGTCTCCCACAATCTGACACCAGGAACATGGCCAGGTGAGTTTAGTTTCCCATGGAAAAGGGCCACCGTTCGTGTCCACCACCCTCATCCGGCCACCTCGGCTTCAGCCTGCAAAATAGCCGTGATATTCAAGATTTCTCCCAGATGCAAGATGCCACATTTTGGAACTCAGGCTGCTTTTGGAGTGCCAAATGTCTCCCACAATCTGACACCAGGAACATGGCCAGGTGAGTTTAGTTTCCCATGGAAAAGGGCCACCGTTCGTGTCCACCATGGTCATCAGGCCACCTCGGCTTCAGCCTGCAAAAATGCCGTGATATTCAAGATTTCTCCCAGATGCAAGATGCCACATTTTGGAACTCGGGCTGCTTTTTGGAGTGCCAAATGTCTCCCACAATCTGACACCAGGAACATGGCCAGGTGAGTTTAGTTTCCCATGGAAAAGGGCCACCGTTCGTGTCCACCACGGTCATCAGGCCACCTCGGCTTCAGCCTGCAAAAATGCCGTGATATTCAAGATTTCTCCCAGATGCAAGATGCCACATTTTGGAACTCGGGCTGCTTTTGGAGTGCCAAATGTCTCCCACAATCTGACACCAGGAACATGGCCACGTGAGTTTAGTTTCCCATGGAAAAGGGCCACCGTTCGTGTCCACCACCCTCATCCGGCCACCTCGACTTCGGCCTGCAAAAATGCCGTGGCATTCAAGATTTCTCCCAGATGCAAGATGCCACATTTTGGAACTCGGGCTGCTTTTGGAGTGCCAAATGTCTCCCACAATCTGACACCAGGAACATGGCCAGGTGAGTTTAGTTTCCCATGGAAAAGGGCCACCGTTCGTGTCCACCACCCTCATCCCGGCCACCTCGGCTTCAGCCTGCAAAAATGCCGCGGCATTCAAGATTTCTCCCAGATGCAAGATGCCACATTTTGGAACTCGGGCTGCTTTTGGAGTGCCAAATGTCTCCCACAATCTGACACCAGGAACATGGCCAGGTGAGTTTAGTTTCCCATGGAAAAGGGCCCACCGTTCGTGTCCACCACCCTCATCCGGACACCTCGGCTTCAGCCTGCAAAAATGCTGTGATATTCAAGATTTCTCCCAGATGCAAGATGCCACATTTTGGAACTCGGGCTGCTTTTGGAGTGCCAAATGTCTCCCACAATCTGACACCAGGAACATGGCCAGGTGAGTTTAGTTTCCCATGGAAAAGGGCCACCGTTCGTGTCCACCCACCCTCATCCGGCCACCTCGGCTTCAGCCTGCAAAAATGCCGTGATATTCAAGATTTCTCCCAGATGCAAGATGCCACATTTTGGAACTCGGGCTGCTTTTGGAGTGCCAAATGTCTCCCACAATCTGACACCAGGAACATGGCCAGGTGAGTTTAGTTTCCCATGGAAAAGGGCCACCGTTCGTGTCCACCACCCTCATCCGGCCACCTCGGCTTCGGCCTGCAAAAATTCAGTGGCATTCAAGATTTCTCCCAGATGCAAGATGCCACATTTTGGAACTCGGGCTGCTTTTGGAGTGCTAAATGTCTCCCCACAATCTGACACCAGGAACATGGCCAGGTGAGTTTAGTTTCCCATGGAAAAGGGCAACCGTTCATGTCCACCACCCCTCATCCGGCCACCGCGGCTTCAGCCTGCAAAAATGCCGTGATATTCAAGATTTCTCCCAGATGCAAGATGCCACATTTTGGAACTCGGGCTGCTTTTGGAGTGCCAAATGTCTCCCACAATCTGACACCAGGAACATGGCCAGGTGAGTTTAGTTTCCCATGGAAAAGCGCCACCGTTCGTGTCCACCACCCTCATCCGGCCA
>NW_026961033.1:0-20582 GCF_021018805.1 Prinia subflava | reverse complement strand
AAACCAACACAGTAACAGCAAAGCACAGTGTTCTACATATCTCTTCCAAGGAAATCAAGCAATTTAGGTCCTAAAACCTTTGCTCCTGCTCTCCAGACGAGGAATACACCAACTGGTACAAAATATACGTCAGTAGTGGAGAAAGCAGGTACGTGTCTTCAAGAGCTTCTCTGCTCGCTGCAAGTACAGAGAACAAACAGGGGTTTGTTTCTTGAGAAAACCGACACAGCAACAGCAAAGCATAGTGTTCTACAGAGCTCTTCCATGGAAATCAAGTAATTTAGGTCCTAACATATTTGCTCTTGCTCTGCAGACGAGGAATACACCAACTGGTACAAAATATACTTCACTTGTGGAAAAGGGGCAAGAAAGTGTCTGCAGCAGCTTCTCTGCTTGCTGCAAACACAGACAACCAACAGGACTTGTGTCTTGAGAAAACCAACACAGCAACAGCAAAGCATAGTGTTCTACATAGCTCTTCCATGGAAAACAAGCAATTTAGATGCAATTTAGATCCTAAAACCTTTGCTCTTGCTCTGCAGAGGAGGAACACACCAACTGGCACAAAATATACTTCACTTGTGGAAAAGGGGCAAGAAAGTGTCTGCAGCAGCTTCTCTGCTTGCTGAAAACACAGGGAAAAAACAGGGCTTGTGTCTTGAGAAAACCAACACAGCAACAGCAAAGCATAGTGTTCTACATAGCTCTTCCATGGAAAACAAGCAATTTAGATCCTAAAACCTTTGCTCTTGCTCTGCAGACGAGGAATACACCAACTGGTACAAAATATACTTCACTTGTGGAAAAGGAGCAAGAAAGTGTCTGCAGCAGCTTCTCTGCTTGCTGCAAACACAGACAACCAACAGGACTTGTGTCTTGAGAAAACCAACACAGTAACAGCAAAGCACAGTGTTCTACATATCTCTTCCAAGGAAATCAAGCAATTTAGGTCCTAAAACCTTTGCTCCTGCTCTCCAGACGAGGAATACACCAACTGGTACAAAATATACGTCAGTAGTGGAGAAAGCAGGTACGTGTCTTCAAGAGCTTCTCTGCTCGCTGCAAGTACAGAGAACAAACAGGGTTTGTTTCTTGAGAAAACCGACACAGCAACAGCAAAGCATAGTGTTCTACAGAGCTCTTCCATGGAAATCAAGTAATTTAGGTCCTAACATATTTGCTCTTGCTCTGCAGACGAGGAATACACCAACTGGTACAAAATATACTTCACTTGTGGAAAAGGGGCAAGAAAGTGTCTGCAGCAGCTTCTCTGCTTGCTGCAAACACAGACAACCAACAGGACTTGTGTCTTGAGAAAACCAACACAGCAACAGCAAAGCATAGTGTTCTACATAGCTCTTCCATGGAAAACAAGCAATTTAGATCCTAAAACCTTTGCTCTTGCTCTGCAGACGAGGAATACACCAACTGGTACAAAATATACTTCACTTGTGGAAAAGGGGCAAGAAAGTGTCTGCAGCAGCTTCTCTGCTTGCTGCAAACACAGACAACCAACAGGACTTGTGTCTTGAGAAAACCAACACAGCAACAGCAAAGCATAGTGTTCTACATAGCTCTTCCATGGAAAACAAGCAATTTAGATCCTAAAACCTTTGCTCTTGCTCTGCAGAGGAGGAACACACCAACTGGCACAAAATATACTTCACTTGTGGAAAAGGGGCAAGAAGTGTCTGCAGCAGCTTCTCTGCTTGCTGAAAACACAGAGAACAAACAGGGCTTGTGTCTTGAGAAAACCAACACAGCAACCGAAAACCATAGTGTTCTACAGAGCTCTTCCATGGAAATTAAGCAGTTTAGGTCCTAACACCTTTGCTCTTGCTCTGCAGACGAGGAATACACCAACTGGTACAAAATATACTTCACTTGTGGAAAAAAGGCAAGAAACTGTCTGCAGCAGCTTCTCTGCTTGCTGAAAACACAGAGAACAAACAGGGCTTGTGTCTTGAGAAAACCAACACAGCAACAGCAAAGCATAGTGTTCTTAATAGCTCTTCCATGGAAAACAAGCAATTTAGATCCTAAAACCTTTGCTCTTGCTCTGCAGACGAGGAATACACAAACTGGTACAAAATATACTTCACTAGTGGAAAAGGAGCAAGAAAGTGTCTGCAGCAGCTTCTCTGCTTGCTGCAAACACAGACAACCAACAGGACTTGTGTCTTGAGAAAACCAACACAGTAACAGCAAAGCACAGTGTTCTACATATCTCTTCCAAGGAAATCAAGCAATTTAGGTCCTAAAACCTTTGCTCCTGCTCTCCAGACGAGGAATACACCAACTGGTACAAAATATACGTCAGTAGTGGAGAAAGCAGGTACGTGTCTTCAAGAGCTTCTCTGCTCGCTGCAAGTACAGAGAACAAACAGGGTTTGTTTCTTGAGAAAACCGACACAGCAACAGCAAAGCATAGTGTTCTACAGAGCTCTTCCATGGAAATCAAGTAATTTAGGTCCTAACATATTTGCTCTTGCTCTGCAGACGAGGAATACACCAA
Organism: Prinia subflava; assembly: GCF_021018805.1. Classification (NCBI taxonomy): domain Eukaryota; kingdom Metazoa; phylum Chordata; class Aves; order Passeriformes; family Cisticolidae; genus Prinia; species Prinia subflava. The sequence continues at coordinate 18,067 of NW_026961033.1, read as the reverse complement.
CTGGTACAAAATATACTTCACTTGTGGAAAAGGGGCAAGAAAGTGTCTGCAGCAGCTTCTCTGCTTGCTGCAAACACAGACAACCAACAGGACTTGTGTCTTGAGAAAACCAACACAGCAACAGCAAAGCATAGTGTTCTACAGAGCTCTTCCATGGAAAACAAGCAATTTAGATCCTAAAACCTTTGCTCTTGCTCTGCAGAGGAGGAACACACCAACTGGCACAAAATATACTTCACTTGTGGAAAAGGGGCAAGAAAGTGTCTGCAGCAGCTTCTCTGCTTGCTGAAAACACAGGGAACAAACAGGGCTTGTGTCTTGAGAAAACCAACACAGCAACAGCAAAGCATAGTGTTCTACATAGCTCTTCCATGGAAAACAAGCAATTTAGATCCTAAAACCTTTGCTCTTGCTCTGCAGACGAGGAATACACCAACTGGTACAAAATATACTTCACTAGTGGAAAAGGATCAAGAAAGTGTCTGCAGCAGCTTCTCTGCTTGCTGCAAACACAGACAACCAACAGGACTTGTGTCTTGAGAAAACCAACACAGCAACAGCAAAGCACAGTGTTCTACATATCTCTTCCAAGGAAATCAAGCAATTTAGGTCCTAAAACCTTTGCTCCTGCTCTCCAGACGAGGAATACACCAACTGGTACAAAATATACGTCAGTAGTGGAGAAAGCAGGTACGTGTCTTCAAGAGCTTCTCTGCTCGCTGCAAGTACAGAGAACAAACAGGGTTTGTTTCTTGAGAAAACCGACACAGCAACAGCAAAGCATAGTGTTCTACAGAGCTCTTCCATGGAAATCAAGTAATTTAGGTCCTAACATATTTGCTCTTGCTCTGCAGACGAGGAATACACCAACTGGTACAAAATATACTTCACTTGTGGAAAAGGGGCAAGAAAGTGTCTGCAGCAGCTTCTCTGCTTGCTGCAAACACAGACAACCAACAGGACTTGTGTCTTGAGAAAACCAACACAGCAACAGCAAAGCATAGTGTTCTACATAGCTCTTCCATGGAAAACAAGCAATTTAGATCCTAAAACCTTTGCTCTTGCTCTGCAGAGGAGGAACACACCAACTGGCACAAAATATACTTCACTTGTGGAAAAGGGGCAAGAAAGTGTCTGCAGCAGCTTCTCTGCTTGCTGAAAACACAGGGAAAAAACAGGGCTTGTGTCTTGAGAAAACCAACACAGCAACAGCAAAGCATAGTGTTCTTAATAGCTCTTCCATGGAAAACAAGCAATTTAGATCCTAAAACCTTTGCTCTTGCTCTGCAGACGAGGAATACACCAACTGGTACAAAATATACTTCACTAGTGGAAAAGGAGCAAGAAAGTGTCTGCAGCAGCTTCTCTGCTTGCTGCAAACACAGACAACCAACAGGACTTGTGTCTTGAGAAAACCAACACAGTAACAGCAAAGCACAGTGTTCTACATATCTCTTCCAAGGAAATCAAGCAATTTAGGTCCTAAAACCTTTGCTCCTGCTCTCCAGACGAGGAATACACCAACTGGTACAAAATATACGTCAGTAGTGGAGAAAGCAGGTACGTGTCTTCAAGAGCTTCTCTGCTCGCTGCAAGTACAGAGAACAAACAGGGTTTGTTTCTTGAGAAAACCGACACAGCAACAGCAAAGCATAGTGTTCTACAGAGCTCTTCCATGGAAATCAAGTAATTTAGGTCCTAACATATTTGCTCTTGCTCTGCAGACGAGGAATACACCAACTGGTACAAAATATACTTCACTAGTGGAAAAGGATCAAGAAAGTGTCTGCAGCAGCTTCTCTGCTTGCTGCAAACACAGACAACCAACAGGACTTGTGTCTTGAGAAAACCAACACAGCAACAGCAAAGCACAGTGTTCTACATATCTCTTCCAAGGAAATCAAGCAATTTAGGTCCTAAAACCTTTGCTCCTGCTCTCCAGACGAGGAATACACCAACTGGTACAAAATATACGTCAGTAGTGGAGAAAGCAGGTACGTGTCTTCAAGAGCTTCTCTGCTCGCTGCAAGTACAGAGAACAAACAGGGTTTGTTTCTTGAGAAAACCGACACAGCAACAGCAAAGCATAGTGTTCTACAGAGCTCTTCCATGGAAATCAAGTAATTTAGGTCCTAACATATTTGCTCTTGCTCTGCAGACGAGGAATACACCAACTGGTACAAAATATACTTCACTTGTGGAAAAGGGGCAAGAAAGTGTCTGCAGCAGCTTCTCTGCTTGCTGCAAACACAGACAACCAACAGGACTTGTGTCTTGAGAAAACCAACACAGCAACAGCAAAGCATAGTGTTCTACATAGCTCTTCCATGGAAAACAAGCAATTTAGATCCTAAAACCTTTGCTCTTGCTCTGCAGAGGAGGAACACACCAACTGGCACAAAATATACTTCACTTGTGGAAAAGGGGCAAGAAAGTGTCTGCAGCAGCTTCTCTGCTTGCTGAAAACACAGGGAAAAAACAGGGCTTGTGTCTTGAGAAAACCAACACAGCAACAGCAAAGCATAGTGTTCTTAATAGCTCTTCCATGGAAAACAAGCAATTTAGATCCTAAAACCTTTGCTCTTGCTCTGCAGACGAGGAATACACCAACTGGTACAAAATATACTTCACTAGTGGAAAAGGAGCAAGAAAGTGTCTGCAGCAGCTTCTCTGCTTGCTGCAAACACAGACAACCAACAGGACTTGTGTCTTGAGAAAACCAACACAGTAACAGCAAAGCACAGTGTTCTACATATCTCTTCCAAGGAAATCAAGCAATTTAGGTCCTAAAACCTTTGCTCCTGCTCTCCAGACGAGGAATACACCAACTGGTACAAAATATACGTCAGTAGTGGAGAAAGCAGGTACGTGTCTTCAAGAGCTTCTCTGCTCGCTGCAAGTACAGAGAACAAACAGGGTTTGTTTCTTGAGAAAACCGACACAGCAACAGCAAAGCATAGTGTTCTACAGAGCTCTTCCATGGAAATCAAGTAATTTAGGTCCTAACATATTTGCTCTTGCTCTGCAGACGAGGAATACACCAACTGGTACAAAATATACTTCACTAGTGGAAAAGGATCAAGAAAGTGTCTGCAGCAGCTTCTCTGCTTGCTGCAAACACAGACAACCAACAGGACTTGTGTCTTGAGAAAACCAACACAGCAACAGCAAAGCACAGTGTTCTACATATCTCTTCCAAGGAAATCAAGCAATTTAGGTCCTAAAACCTTTGCTCCTGCTCTCCAGACGAGGAATACACCAACTGGTACAAAATATACGTCAGTAGTGGAGAAAGCAGGTACGTGTCTTCAAGAGCTTCTCTGCTCGCTGCAAGTACAGAGAACAAACAGGGTTTGTTTCTTGAGAAAACCGACACAGCAACAGCAAAGCATAGTGTTCTACAGAGCTCTTCCATGGAAATCAAGTAATTTAGGTCCTAACATATTTGCTCTTGCTCTGCAGACGAGGAATACACCAACTGGTACAAAATATACTTCACTTGTGGAAAAGGGGCAAGAAAGTGTCTGCAGCAGCTTCTCTGCTTGCTGCAAACACAGACAACCAACAGGACTTGTGTCTTGAGAAAACCAACACAGCAACAGCAAAGCATAGTGTTCTACATAGCTCTTCCATGGAAAACAAGCAATTTAGATCCTAAAACCTTTGCTCTTGCTCTGCAGAGGAGGAACACACCAACTGGCACAAAATATACTTCACTTGTGGAAAAGGGGCAAGAAAGTGTCTGCAGCAGCTTCTCTGCTTGCTGAAAACACAGGGAACAAACAGGGCTTGTGTCTTGAGAAAACCAACACAGCAACAGCAAAGCATAGTGTTCTTAATAGCTCTTCCATGGAAAACAAGCAATTTAGATCCTAAAACCTTTGCTCTTGCTCTGCAGACGAGGAATACACCAACTGGTACAAAATATACTTCACTAGTGGAAAAGGAGCAAGAAAGTGTCTGCAGCAGCTTCTCTGCTTGCTGCAAACACAGACAACCAACAGGACTTGTGTCTTGAGAAAACCAACACAGTAACAGCAAAGCACAGTGTTCTACATATCTCTTCCAAGGAAATCAAGCAATTTAGGTCCTAAAACCTTTGCTCCTGCTCTCCAGACGAGGAATACACCAACTGGTACAAAATATACGTCAGTAGTGGAGAAAGCAGGTACGTGTCTTCAAGAGCTTCTCTGCTCGCTGCAAGTACAGAGAACAAACAGGGTTTGTTTCTTGAGAAAACCGACACAGCAACAGCAAAGCATAGTGTTCTACAGAGCTCTTCCATGGAAATCAAGTAATTTAGGTCCTAACATATTTGCTCTTGCTCTGCAGACGAGGAATACACCAACTGGTACAAAATATACTTCACTTGTGGAAAAGGGGCAAGAAAGTGTCTGCAGCAGCTTCTCTGCTTGCTGCAAACACAGACAACCAACAGGACTTGTGTCTTGAGAAAACCAACACAGCAACAGCAAAGCATAGTGTTCTACATAGCTCTTCCATGGAAAACAAGCAATTTAGATCCTAAAACCTTTGCTCTTTCTCTGCAGAGGAGGAACACACCAACTGGCACAAAATATACTTCACTTGTGGAAAAGGGGCAAGAAGTGTCTGCAGCAGCTTCTCTGCTTGCTGAAAACACAGAGAACAAACAGGGCTTGTGTCTTGAGAAAACAAACACAGCAACCGAAAACCATAGTGTTCTACAGAGCTCTTCCATGGAAATTAAGCAGTTTATGTCCTAACACCTTTGCTCTTGCTCTGCAGACGAGGAATACACCAACTGGTACAAAATATACTTCACTTGTGGAAAAAAGGCAAGAAACTGTCTGCAGCAGCTTCTCTGCTTGCTGAAAACACAGAGAACAAACAGGGCTTGTGTCTTGAGAAAACCAACACAGCAACAGCAAAGCATAGTGTTCTTAATAGCTCTTCCATGGAAAACAAGCAATTTAGATCCTAAAACCTTTGCTCTTGCTCTGCAGACGAGGAATACACCAACTGGTACAAAATATACTTCACTAGTGGAAAAGGAGCAAGAAAGTGTCTGCAGCAGCTTCTCTGCTTGCTGCAAACACAGACAACCAACATGACTTGTGTCTTGAGAAAACCAACACAGTAACAGCAAAGCACAGTGTTCTACATATCTCTTCCAAGGAAATCAAGCAATTTAGGTCCTAAAACCTTTGCTCCTGCTCTCCAGACGAGGAATACACCAACTGGTACAAAATATACGTCAGTAGTGGAGAAAGCAGGTACGTGTCTTCAAGAGCTTCTCTGCTCGCTGCAAGTACAGAGAACAAACAGGGTTTGTTTCTTGAGAAAACCGACACAGCAACAGCAAAGCATAGTGTTCTACAGAGCTCTTCCATGGAAATCAAGTAATTTAGGTCCTAACATATTTGCTCTTGCTCTGCAGACGAGGAATACACCAACTGGTACAAAATATACTTCACTTGTGGAAAAGGGGCAAGAAAGTGTCTGCAGCAGCTTCTCTGCTTGCTGCAAACACAGACAACCAACAGGACTTGTGTCTTGAGAAAACCAACACAGCAACAGCAAAGCATAGTGTTCTACATAGCTCTTCCATGGAAAACAAGCAATTTAGATCCTAAAACCTTTGCTCTTGCTCTGCAGAGGAGGAACACACCAACTGGCACAAAATATACTTCACTTGTGGAAAAGGGGCAAGAAAGTGTCTGCAGCAGCTTCTCTGCTTGCTGAAAACACAGGGAACAAACAGGGCTTGTGTCTTGAGAAAACCAACACAGCAACAGCAAAGCATAGTGTTCTACATAGCTCTTCCATGGAAAACAAGCAATTTAGATCCTAAAACCTTTGCTCTTGCTCTGCAGACGAGGAATACACCAACTGGTACAAAATATACTTCACTAGTGGAAAAGGAGCAAGAAAGTGTCTGCAGCAGCTTCTCTGCTTGCTGCAAACACAGACAACCAACAGGACTTGTGTCTTGAGAAAACCAACACAGTAACAGCAAAGCACAGTGTTCTACATATCTCTTCCATGGAAATCAAGCAATTTAGGTCCTAAAACCTTTGCTCCTGCTCTCCAGACGAGGAATACACCAACTGGTACAAAATATACGTCAGTAGTGGAGAAAGCAGGTACGTGTCTTCAAGAGCTTCTCTGCACGCTGCAAGTACAGAGAACAAACAGGGTTTGTTTCTTGAGAAAACCGACACAGCAACAGCAAAGCATAGTGTTCTACAGAGCTCTTCCATGGAAATCAAGTAATTTAGGTCCTAACATATTTGCTCTTGCTCTGCAGACGAGGAATACACCAACTGGTACAAAATATACTTCACTTGTGGAAAAGGGGCAAGAAAGTGTCTGCAGCAGCTTCTCTGCTTGCTGCAAACACAGACAACCAACAGGACTTGTGTCTTGAGAAAACCAACACAGCAACAGCAAAGCATAGTGTTCTACAGAGCTCTTCCATGGAAAACAAGCAATTTAGATCCTAAAACCTTTGCTCTTGCTCTGCAGACGAGGAATACACCAACTGGTACAAAATATACTTCACTTGTGGAAAAAGGGGCAAGAAAGTGTCTGCAGCAGCTTCTCTGCTTGCTGCAAACACAGACAACCAACAGGACTTGTGTCTTGAGAAAACCAACACAGCAACAGCAAAGCATAGTGTTCTACAGAGCTCTTCCATGGAAAACAAGCAATTTAGATCCTAAAACCTTTGCTCTTGCTCTGCAGAGGAGGAACACACCAACTGGTACAAAATATACTTCACTTGTGGAAAAGGGGCAAGAAAGTGTCTGCAGCAGCTTCTCTGCTTGCTGAAAACACAGAGAACAAACAGGGCTTGTGTCTTGAGAAAACAAACACAGCAACCGAAAACCATAGTGTTCTACAGAGCTCTTCCATGGAAATTAAGCAGTTTAGGTCCTAACACCTTTGCTCTTGCTCTGCAGACGAGGAATACACCAACTGGTACAAAATATACTTCACTTGTGGAAAAGGGGCAAGAAAGTGTCTGCAGCAGCTTCTCTGCTTGCTGCAAACACAGACAACCAACAGGACTTGTGTCTTGAGAAAACCAACACAGTAACAGCAAAGCACAGTGTTCTACATATCTCTTCCAAGGAAATCAAGCAATTTAGGTCCTAAAACCTTTGCTCCTGCTCTCCAGACGAGGAATACACCAACTGGTACAAAATATACGTCAGTAGTGGAGAAAGCAGGTACGTGTCTTCAAGAGCTTCTCTGCTCGCTGCAAGTACAGAGAACAAACAGGGTTTGTTTCTTGAGAAAACCGACACAGCAACAGCAAAGCATAGTGTTCTACAGAGCTCTTCCATGGAAATCAAGTAATTTAGGTCCTAACATATTTGCTCTTGCTCTGCAGACGAGGAATACACCAACTGGTACAAAATATACTTCACTTGTGGAAAAGGGGCAAGAAAGTGTCTGCAGCAGCTTCTCTGCTTGCTGCAAACACAGACAACCAACAGGACTTGTGTCTTGAGAAAACCAACACAGCAACAGCAAAGCATAGTGTTCTACATAGCTCTTCCATGGAAAACAAGCAATTTAGATCCTAAAACCTTTGCTCTTGCTCTGCAGACGAGGAATACACCAACTGGTACAAAATATACTTCACTTGTGGAAAAGGGGCAAGAAAGTGTCTGCAGCAGCTTCTCTGCTTGCTGCAAACACAGACAACCAACAGGACTTGTGTCTTGAGAAAACCAACACAGCAACAGCAAAGCATAGTGTTCTACAGAGCTCTTCCATGGAAAACAAGCAATTTAGATCCTAAAACCTTTGCTCTTGCTCTGCAGAGGAGGAACACACCAACTGGCACAAAATATACTTCACTTGTGGAAAAGGGGCAAGAAAGTGTCTGCAGCAGCTTCTCTGCTTGCTGAAAACACAGAGAACAAACAGGGCTTGTGTCTTGAGAAAACAAACACAGCAACAGCAAAGCATAGTGTTCTACATAGCTCTTCCATGGAAAACAAGCAATTTAGATCCTAAAACCTTTGCACTTGCTCTGCAGACGAGGAATACACCAACTGGTACAAAATATACTTCACTAGTGGAAAAGGGGCAAGAAAGTGTCTGCAGCAGCTTCTCTGCTTGCTGCAAACACAGACAACCAACAGGACTTGTGTCTTGAGAAAACCAACACAGTAACAGCAAAGCATAGTGTTCTACATAGCTCTTCCATGGAAAACAAGCAATTTAGATCCTAAAACCTTTGCTCTTGCTCTTCAGAGGAGGAACACACCAACTGGCACAAAATATACTTCACTTGTGGAAAAGGGGCAAGAAAGTGTCTGCAGCAGCTTCTCTGCTTGCTGAAAACACAGGGAACAAACAGGGCTTGTGTCTTGAGAAAACCAACACAGCAACAGCAAAGCATAGTGTTCTTAATAGCTCTTCCATGGAAAACAAGCAATTTAGATCCTAAAACCTTTGCTCTTGCTCTGCAGACGAGGAATACACCAACTGGTACAAAATATACTTCACTAGTGGAAAAGGAGCAAGAAAGTGTCTGCAGCAGCTTCTCTGCTTGCTGCAAACACAGACAACCAACAGGACTTGTGTCTTGAGAAAACCAACACAGTAACAGCAAAGCACAGTGTTCTACATATCTCTTCCAAGGAAATCAAGCAATTTAGGTCCTAAAACCTTTGCTCCTGCTCTCCAGACGAGGAATACACCAACTGGTACAAAATATACGTCAGTAGTGGAGAAAGCAGGTACGTGTCTTCAAGAGCTTCTCTGCTCGCTGCAAGTACAGAGAACAAACAGGGTTTGTTTCTTGAGAAAACCGACACAGCAACAGCAAAGCATAGTGTTCTACATAGCTCTTCCATGGAAATCAAGTAATTTAGGTCCTAACATATTTGCTCTTGCTCTGCAGACGAGGAATACACCAACTGGTACAAAATATACTTCACTTGTGGAAAAGGGGCAAGAAAGTGTCTGCAGCAGCTTCTCTGCTTGCTGCAAACACAGACAACCAACAGGACTTGTGTCTTGAGAAAACCAACACAGCAACAGCAAAGCATAGTGTTCTACATAGCTCTTCCATGGAAAACAAGCAATTTAGATCCTAAAACCTTTGCTCTTGCTCTGCAGACGAGGAATACACCAACTGGTACAAAATATACTTCACTTGTGGAAAAGGGGCAAGAAAGTGTCTGCAGCAGCTTCTCTGCTTGCTGCAAACACAGACAACCAACAGGACTTGTGTCTTGAGAAAACCAACACAGCAACAGCAAAGCATAGTGTTCTACAGAGCTCTTCCATGGAAAACAAGCAATTTAGATCCTAAAACCTTTGCTCTTGCTCTGCAGAGGAGGAACACACCAACTGGCACAAAATATACTTCACTTGTGGAAAAGGGGCAAGAAAGTGTCTGCAGCAGCTTCTCTGCTTGCTGAAAACACAGAGAACAAACAGGGCTTGTGTCTTGAGAAAACAAACACAGCAACCGAAAACCATAGTGTTCTACAGAGCTCTTCCATGGAAATTAAGCAGTTTATGTCCTAACACCTTTGCTCTTGCTCTGCAGACGAGGAATACACCAACTGGTACAAAATATACTTCACTAGTGGAAAAGGAGCAAGAAAGTGTCTGCAGCAGCTTCTCTGCTTGCTGCAAACACAGACAACCAACAGGACTTGTGTCTTGAGAAAACCAACACAGTAACAGCAAAGCACAGTGTTCTACATATCTCTTCCAAGGAAATCAAGCAATTTAGGTCCTAAAACCTTTGCTCCTGCTCTCCAGACGAGGAATACACCAACTGGTACAAAATATACGTCAGTAGTGGAGAAAGCAGGTACGTGTCTTCAAGAGCTTCTCTGCTCGCTGCAAGTACAGAGAACAAACAGGGTTTGTTTCTTGAGAAAACCGACACAGCAACAGCAAAGCATAGTGTTCTACAGAGCTCTTCCATGGAAATCAAGTAATTTAGGTCCTAACATATTTGCTCTTGCTCTGCAGACGAGGAATACACCAACTGGTACAAAATATACTTCACTTGTGGAAAAGGGGCAAGAAAGTGTCTGCAGCAGCTTCTCTGCTTGCTGCAAACACAGACAACCAACAGGACTTGTGTCTTGAGAAAACCAACACAGCAACAGCAAAGCATAGTTTTCTACATAGCTCTTCCATGGAAAACAAGCAATTTAGATCCTAAAACCTTTGCTCTTGCTCTGCAGAGGAGGAACACACCAACTGGCACAAAATATACTTCACTTGTGGAAAAGGGGCAAGAAAGTGTCTGCAGCAGCTTCTCTGCTTGCTGAAAACACAGGGAACAAACAGGGCTTGTGTCTTTAGAAAACCAACACAGTAACAGCAAAGCACAGTGTTCTACATATCTCTTCCAAGGAAATCAAGCAATTTAGGTCCTAAAACCTTTGCTCCTGCTCTCCAGACGAGGAATACACCAACTGGTACAAAATATACGTCAGTAGTGGAGAAAGCAGGTACGTGTCTTCAAGAGCTTCTCTGCTCGCTGCAAGTACAGAGAACAAACAGGGTTTGTTTCTTGAGAAAACCGACACAGCAACAGCAAAGCATAGTGTTCTACAGAGCTCTTCCATGGAAATCAAGTAATTTAGGTCCTAACATATTTGCTCTTGCTCTGCAGACGAGGAATACACCAACTGGTACAAAATATACTTCACTTGTGGAAAAGGGGCAAGAAAGTGTCTGCAGCAGCTTCTCTGCTTGCTGCAAACACAGACAACCAACAGGACTTGTGTCTTGAGAAAACCAACACAGCAACAGCAAAGCATAGTGTTCTACATAGCTCTTCCATGGAAAACAAGCAATTTAGATCCTAAAACCTTTGCTCTTGCTCTGCAGACGAGGAATACACCAACTGGTACAAAATATACTTCACTTGTGGAAAAGGGGCAAGAAAGTGTCTGCAGCAGCTTCTCTGCTTGCTGCAAACACAGACAACCAACAGGACTTGTGTCTTGAGAAAACCAACACAGCAACAGCAAAGCATAGTGTTCTACATAGCTCTTCCATGGAAAACAAGCAATTTAGATCATAAAACCTTTGCTCTTGCTCTGCAGACGAGGAATACACCAACTGGTACAAAATATACTTCACTTGTGGAAAAGGGGCAAGAAAGTGTCTGCAGCAGCTTCTCTGCTTGCTGCAAACACAGACAACCAACAGGACTTGTGTCTTGAGAAAACCAACACAGCAACAGCAAAGCATAGTGTTCTACAGAGCTCTTCCATGGAAAACAAGCAATTTAGATCCTAAAACCTTTGCTCTTGCTCTGCAGAGGAGGAACACACCAACTGGCACAAAATATACTTCACTTGTGGAAAAGGGGCAAGAAAGTGTCTGCAGCAGCTTCTCTGCTTGCTGAAAACACAGAGAACAAACAGGGCTTGTGTCTTGAGAAAACAAACACAGCAACCGAAAACCATAGTGTTCTACAGAGCTCTTCCATGGAAATTAAGCAGTTTATGTCCTAACACCTTTGCTCTTGCTCTGCAGACGAGGAATACACCAACTGGTACAAAATATACTTCACTTGTGGAAAAAAGGCAAGAAACTGTCTGCAGCAGCTTCTCTGCTTGCTGAAAACACAGAGAACAAACAGGGCTTGTGTCTTGAGAAAACCAACACAGCAACAGCAAAGCATAGTGTTCTTAATAGCTCTTCCATGGAAAACAAGCAATTTAGATCCTAAAACCTTTGCTCTTGCTCTGCAGACGAGGAATACACCAACTGGTACAAAATATACTTCACTAGTGGAAAAGGAGCAAGAAAGTGTCTGCAGCAGCTTCTCTGCTTGCTGCAAACACAGACAACCAACAGGACTTGTGTCTTGAGAAAACCAACACAGTAACAGCAAAGCACAGTGTTCTACATATCTCTTCCAAGGAAATCAAGCAATTTAGGTCCTAAAACCTTTGCTCCTGCTCTCCAGACGAGGAATACACCAACTGGTACAAAATATACGTCAGTAGTGGAGAAAGCAGGTACGTGTCTTCAAGAGCTTCTCTGCTCGCTGCAAGTACAGAGAACAAACAGGGTTTGTTTCTTGAGAAAACCGACACAGCAACAGCAAAGCATAGTGTTCTACAGAGCTCTTCCATGGAAATCAAGTAATTTAGGTCCTAACATATTTGCTCTTGCTCTGCAGACGAGGAATACACCAACTGGTACAAAATATACTTCACTTGTGGAAAAGGGGCAAGAAAGTGTCTGCAGCAGCTTCTCTGCTTGCTGCAAACACAGACAACCAACAGGACTTGTGTCTTGAGAAAACCAACACAGCAACAGCAAAGCATAGTGTTCTACATAGCTCTTCCATGGAAAACAAGCAATTTAGATCCTAAAACCTTTGCTCTTGCTCTGCAGAGGAGGAACACACCAACTGGCACAAAATATACTTCACTTGTGGAAAAGGGGCAAGAAAGTGTCTGCAGCAGCTTCTCTGCTTGCTGCAAACACAGACAACCAACAGGACTTGTGTCTTGAGAAAACCAACACAGCAACAGCAAAGCATAGTGTTCTACATAGCTCTTCCATGGAAAACAAGCAATTTAGATCCTAAAACCTTTGCTCTTGCTCTGCAGAGGAGGAACACACCAACTGGCACAAAATATACTTCACTTGTGGAAAAGGGGCAAGAAAGTGTCTGCAGCAGCTTCTCTGCTTGCTGAAAACACAGAGAACAAACAGGGCTTGTGTCTTGAGAAAACAAACACAGCAACCGAAAACCATAGTGTTCTACAGAGCTCTTCCATGGAAATTAAGCAGTTTAGGTCCTAACACCTTTGCTCTTGCTCTGCAGACGAGGAATACACCAACTGGTACAAAATATACTTCACTTGTGGAAAAAAGGCAAGAAACTGTCTGCAGCAGCTTCTCTGCTTGCTGAAAACACAGAGAACAAACAGGGCTTGTGTCTTGAGAAAACCAACACAGCAACAGCAAAGCATAGTGTTCTTAATAGCTCTTCCATGGAAAACAAACAATTTATATCCTAAAACCTTTGCTCTTGCTCTGCAGACGAGGAATACACAAACTGGTACAAAATATACTTCACTAGTGGAAAAGGAGCAAGAAAGTGTCTGCAGCAGCTTCTCTGCTTGCTGCAAACACAGACAACCAACAGGACTTGTGTCTTGAGAAAACCAACACAGTAACAGCAAAGCACAGTGTTCTACATATCTCTTCCAAGGAAATCAAGCAATTTAGGTCCTAAAACCTTTGCTCCTGCTCTCCAGACGAGGAATACACCAACTGGTACAAAATATACGTCAGTAGTGGAGAAAGCAGGTACGTGTCTTCAAGAGCTTCTCTGCTCGCTGCAAGTACAGAGAACAAACAGGGTTTGTTTCTTGAGAAAACCGACACAGCAACAGCAAAGCATAGTGTTCTACAGAGCTCTTCCATGGAAATCAAGTAATTTAGGTCCTAACATATTTGCTCTTGCTCTGCAGACGAGGAATACACCAACTGGTACAAAATATACTTCACTTGTGGAAAAGGGGCAAGAAAGTGTCTGCAGCAGCTTCTCTGCTTGCTGCAAACACAGACAACCAACAGGACTTGTGTCTTGAGAAAACCAACACAGCAACAGCAAAGCATAGTGTTCTACATAGCTCTTCCATGGAAAACAAGCAATTTAGATCCTAAAACCTTTGCTCTTGCTCTGCAGACGAGGAATACACCAACTGGTACAAAATATACTTCACTTGTGGAAAAGGGGCAAGAAAGTGTCTGCAGCAGCTTCTCTGCTTGCTGCAAACACAGACAACCAACAGGACTTGTGTCTTGAGAAAACCAACACAGCAACAGCAAAGCATAGTGTTCTACAGAGCTCTTCCATGGAAAACAAGCAATTTAGATCATAAAACCTTTGCTCTTGCTCTGCAGACGAGGAATACACCAACTGGTACAAAATATACTTCACTTGTGGAAAAGGGGCAAGAAAGTGTCTGCAGCAGCTTCTCTGCTTGCTGCAAACACAGACAACCAACAGGACTTGTGTCTTGAGAAAACCAACACAGCAACAGCAAAGCATAGTGTTCTACAGAGCTCTTCCATGGAAAACAAGCAATTTAGATCCTAAAACCTTTGCTCTTGCTCTGCAGAGGAGGAACACACCAACTGGCACAAAATATACTTCACTTGTGGAAAAGGGGCAAGAAAGTGTCTGCAGCAGCTTCTCTGCTTGCTGAAAACACAGAGAACAAACAGGGCTTGTGTCTTGAGAAAACAAACACAGCAACCGAAAACCATAGTGTTCTACAGAGCTCTTCCATGGAAATTAAGCAGTTTATGTCCTAACACCTTTGCTCTTGCTCTGCAGACGAGGAATACACCAACTGGTACAAAATATACTTCACTTGTGGAAAAAAGGCAAGAAACTGTCTGCAGCAGCTTCTCTGCTTGCTGAAAACACAGAGAACAAACAGGGCTTGTGTCTTGAGAAAACCAACACAGCAACAGCAAAGCATAGTGTTCTTAATAGCTCTTCCATGGAAAACAAGCAATTTAGATCCTAAAACCTTTGCTCTTGCTCTGCAGACGAGGAATACACCAACTGGTACAAAATATACTTCACTAGTGGAATAGGAGCAAGAAAGTGTCTGCAGCAGCTTCTCTGCTTGCTGCAAACACAGACAACCAACAGGACTTGTGTCTTGAGAAAACCAACACAGTAACAGCAAAGCACAGTGTTCTACATATCTCTTCCAAGGAAATCAAGCAATTTAGGTCCTAAAACCTTTGCTCCTGCTCTCCAGACGAGGAATACACCAACTGGTACAAAATATACGTCAGTAGTGGAGAAAGCAGGTACGTGTCTTCAAGAGCTTCTCTGCTCGCTGCAAGTACAGAGAACAAACAGGGTTTGTTTCTTGAGAAAACCGACACAGCAACAGCAAAGCATAGTGTTCTACAGAGCTCTTCCATGGAAATCAAGTAATTTAGGTCCTAACATATTTGCTCTTGCTCTGCAGACGAGGAATACACCAACTGGTACAAAATATACTTCACTTGTGGAAAAGGGGCAAGAAAGTGTCTGCAGCAGCTTCTCTGCTTGCTGCAAACACAGACAACCAACAGGACTTGTGTCTTGAGAAAACCAACACAGCAACAGCAAAGCATAGTGTTCTACATAGCTCTTCCATGGAAAACAAGCAATTTAGATCCTAAAACCTTTGCTCTTGCTCTGCAGAGGAGGAACACACCAACTGGCACAAAATATACTTCACTTGTGGAAAAGGGGCAAGAAAGTGTCTGCAGCAGCTTCTCTGCTTGCTGCAAACACAGACAACCAACAGGACTTGTGTCTTGAGAAAACCAACACAGCAACAGCAAAGCATAGTGTTCTACATAGCTCTTCCATGGAAAACAAGCAATTTAGATCCTAAAACCTTTGCTCTTGCTCTGCAGAGGAGGAACACACCAACTGGCACAAAATATACTTCACTTGTGGAAAAGGGGCAAGAAAGTGTCTGCAGCAGCTTCTCTGCTTGCTGAAAACACAGAGAACAAACAGGGCTTGTGTCTTGAGAAAACAAACACAGCAACCGAAAACCATAGTGTTCTACAGAGCTCTTCCATGGAAATTAAGCAGTTTAGGTCCTAACACCTTTGCTCTTGCTCTGCAGACGAGGAATACACCAACTGGTACAAAATATACTTCACTTGTGGAAAAAAGGCAAGAAACTGTCTGCAGCAGCTTCTCTGCTTGCTGAAAACACAGAGAACAAACAGGGCTTGTGTCTTGAGAAAACCAACACAGCAACAGCAAAGCATAGTGTTCTTAATAGCTCTTCCATGGAAAACAAACAATTTATATCCTAAAACCTTTGCTCTTGCTCTGCAGACGAGGAATACACAAACTGGTACAAAATATACTTCACTAGTGGAAAAGGAGCAAGAAAGTGTCTGCAGCAGCTTCTCTGCTTGCTGCAAACACAGACAACCAACAGGACTTGTGTCTTGAGAAAACCAACACAGTAACAGCAAAGCACAGTGTTCTACATATCTCTTCCAAGGAAATCAAGCAATTTAGGTCCTAAAACCTTTGCTCCTGCTCTCCAGACGAGGAATACACCAACTGGTACAAAATATACGTCAGTAGTGGAGAAAGCAGGTACGTGTCTTCAAGAGCTTCTCTGCTCGCTGCAAGTACAGAGAACAAACAGGGTTTGTTTCTTGAGAAAACCGACACAGCAACAGCAAAGCATAGTGTTCTACAGAGCTCTTCCATGGAAATCAAGTAATTTAGGTCCTAACATATTTGCTCTTGCTCTGCAGACGAGGAATACACCAACTGGTACAAAATATACTTCACTTGTGGAAAAGGGGCAAGAAAGTGTCTGCAGCAAGCTTCTCTGCTTGCTGCAAACACAGACAACCAACAGGACTTGTGTCTTGAGAAAACCAACACAGCAACAGCAAAGCATAGTGTTCTACATAGCTCTTCCATGGAAAACAAGCAATTTAGATCCTAAAACCTTTGCTCTTGCTCTGCAGACGAGGAATACACCAACTGGTACAAAATATACTTCACTTGTGGAAAAGGGGCAAGAAAGTGTCTGCAGCAGCTTCTCTGCTTGCTGCAAACACAGACAACCAACAGGACTTGTGTCTTGAGAAAACCAACACAGCAACAGCAAAGCATAGTGTTCTACAGAGCTCTTCCATGGAAAACAAGCAATTTAGATCCTAAAACCTTTGCTCTTGCTCTGCAGAGGAGGAACACACCAACTGGCACAAAATATACTTCACTTGTGGAAAAGGGGCAAGAAAGTGTCTGCAGCAGCTTCTCTGCTTGCTGAAAACACAGAGAACAAACAGGGCTTGTGTCTTGAGAAAACAAACACAGCAACCGAAAACCATAGTGTTCTACAGAGCTCTTCCATGGAAATTAAGCAGTTTATGTCCTAACACCTTTGCTCTTGCTCTGCAGACGAGGAATACACCAACTGGTACAAAATATACTTCACTTGTGGAAAAAAGGCAAGAAACTGTCTGCAGCAGCTTCTCTGCTTGCTGAAAACACAGAGAACAAACAGGGCTTGTGTCTTGAGAAAACCAACACAGCAACAGCAAAGCATAGTGTTCTTAATAGCTCTTCCATGGAAAACAAGCAATTTAGATCCTAAAACCTTTGCTCTTGCTCTGCAGACGAGGAATACACAAACTGGTACAAAATATACTTCACTAGTGGAAAAGGAGCAAGAAAGTGTCTGCAGCAGCTTCTCTGCTTGCTGCAAACACAGACAACCAACAGGACTTGTGTCTTGAGAAAACCAACACAGTAACAGCAAAGCACAGTGTTCTACATATCTCTTCCAAGGAAATCAAGCAATTTAGGTCCTAAAACCTTTGCTCCTGCTCTCCAGACGAGGAATACACCAACTGGTACAAAATATACGTCAGTAGTGGAGAAAGCAGGTACGTGTCTTCAAGAGCTTCTCTGCTCGCTGCAAGTACAGAGAACAAACAGGGTTTGTTTCTTGAGAAAACCGACACAGCAACAGCAAAGCATAGTGTTCTACAGAGCTCTTCCATGGAAATCAAGTAATTTAGGTCCTAACATATTTGCTCTTGCTCTGCAGACGAGGAATACACCAACTGGTACAAAATATACTTCACTTGTGGAAAAGGGGCAAGAAAGTGTCTGCAGCAGCTTCTCTGCTTGCTGCAAACACAGACAACCAACAGGACTTGTGTCTTGAGAAAACCAACACAGCAACAGCAAAGCATAGTGTTCTACAGAGCTCTTCCATGGAAAACAAGCAATTTAGATCCTAAAACCTTTGCTCTTGCTCTGCAGAGGAGGAACACACCAACTGGCACAAAATATACTTCACTTGTGGAAAAGGGGCAAGAAAGTGTCTGCAGCAGCTTCTCTGCTTGCTGAAAACACAGGGAACAAACAGGGCTTGTGTCTTTAGAAAACCAACACAGTAACAGCAAAGCACAGTGTTCTACATATCTCTTCCAAGGAAATCAAGCAATTTAGGTCCTAAAACCTTTGCTCCTGCTCTCCAGACGAGGAATACACCAACTGGTA
>NW_026961032.1:0-20600 GCF_021018805.1 Prinia subflava | reverse complement strand
GGCCCTTTTCTTTAATTCTTTCCGGCGCGGCCGAAAATTTTTGGAGGGGCCCTTTTCTTTAATTCTTTCCGGCGCGGCCGAAAATTTTTGGAGGGGCCCTTTTCTTTAATTCTTTCCGGCGCGGCCGAAAATTTTTGGAGGGGCCCTTTTCTTTAATTCTTTCCGGCGCGGCCGAAAATTTTTGGAGGGGCCCTTTTCTTTAATTCTTTCCGGCGCGGCCGAAAATTTTTGGAGGGGGGGGGGGGAAACTCTAAGAAGAGGTTGAGTCTTCAATCTTTGGCTTACAAGACCAATGTTTTAATAAACTATTAGAGTATTAGAGTTTGAGTATTTTGTTTTCTACGATGGAAACAATTGGGAAGAGGACTAGAATGATAGTGAAGTAGGTAAATGAGGCTAGTTGGCCAATGATGATGAATGGGTGTTCAACTGGCTGGCTGCCTACTCAGGTTAGTACTAGAAGGTTTGCTACTAGTGTTCAAAACAGAATTTGTGACAGTGGGCGGAATGTTATTGAACGTAGTTTGGATGTGTGCAGGAGGGGCATGAGAAATAGTACTAGGACGGAGGCGGCTAGGGCCAGGACTCCTCCTAGTTTGTTTGGGATGGATCGTAGGATGGCGTAGGCGAATAGGAAGTATCATTCGGGTTTGATGTGAGGGGGTGTGGCTAGTGGGTTGGCTGGTGTGAAGTTTTCTGGGTCTCCTAGCAGGTTGGGTAAGAATAGAGCTAGGCTGGCGAGGGGGATAAATATTAGTGCGAACCCTACGATGTCTTTTGTGGAGTAGTAGGGGTGGAATGGGATTTTGTCGCAGTCTGATGGGATACCTAGTGGATTGTTTGATCCGGTTTCGTGTAGGAGGGTGAGGTGGACTAGTGTTAATCCTACAATGACGAATGGTAGTAGGAAGTGGATAGCGAAGAATCGAGTGAGTGTGGGGTTGTCTACTGAGAATCCGCCTCATGCTCATTCAACTAGTGTTTGTCCGATGTAGGGGATGGCTGAGAATAGGTTCGTGATGACTGTGGCTCCTCAGAATGATATTTGTCCTCATGGCAGGACGTATCCTACGAAGGCTGTTGCTATGAGGGTGAGTAGGAGGATGACCCCTACGTTTCAGGTTTCTTTGTTTAAGTATGAGCCGTAGTAGAAGCCTCGGCCGATGTGAAGGTAGATGCAGATGAAGAAGAATGAAGCTCCGTTTGCGTGGAGGTTTCGGATTAGTCAGCCGAATTGGACGTCTCGGCATATGTGGGTGACGGAGGAGAAGGCTAGGGAGGTGTCTGCTGTGTAGTGTATGGCTAGCAGTAGTCCTGTGACGATTTGTGTGGCTAGGCAAACACCCAGTAGGGATCCAAAGTTTCATCATGATGAGATATTTGATGGTGTTGGTAGGTCAATTAGGGCGTCGTTGATGACTTTTAGTAGGGGGTGGTTTTTACGAAGATTTGGGGCCATTAAGTTTTCTGTATGTGGAAATAATGATGATTAGGATGGATAGGGCAAAGGACCCTAGGTAGGCTTTGATTAGGCCTTGGTGGAATGTGGTAGCGGTTTTGGATGTTGTTGACTGCATATTGGCTAGGCCTTCTGGGCCTAATAGCTTGTATCAGGAAAGGTCTATGAGGTGTGAGGCGATGTTTTGTCCTCCTGATAATAGGTTTGTTACGCTTGATCGGTGGGTTAGTAGGTTGAAATAGCCTAGGGAGATTGAGAAGTTGTAGAATGGGTTTTGTTTGGTCAGGATTAGGGTTTGGGCTATTTTTGATAGTTCGAGTGCTAGGGCGATTCCTAGGGCTGTTACTACTAGGGCCGTTATTTTGATTGATGTGGGTATGGTTGTGGGTGGTGTTTTTGTTGGTAGGATGTATGAGGTAATGATTAAACCAGCTGTGATGCTTCCTAGTGCTAGTCGGGTGATTGGGCGGATTACTGCAGGGTTGTTTTCGTTTATTGAGGTTAGGGGAGGGATTCGGGTGAAGCCGCTTTGGACTAGAACGGTCATGCGGATTGTATAGACCGCGGTGAATGATGTGGCTAGCAGGGTTAGGAGCAGGGCTCATGAGTTTAGGTATGAGGTGTTTAGGTTTTCGATGATTTGGTCCTTTGAGTAAAATCCTGCTAGGAATGGGGTTCCTATTAGTGCTAGGTTACCGATAGTGAGACATGAGGTGGTTGTTGGGAGCATTTTTTGGAGGCCTCCTATTTTTCGGATGTCTTGTTCTCCGTTGAGGCTGTGGATGATGGAGCCTGAGCAGAGGAATAGCATGGCCTTGAAGAATGCGTGGGTTGAGATGTGTAGGAAGGCTAGTTGTGGAAGGTTTAATCCAATAGTGACTATTATTAGGCCTAGCTGACTTGAGGTGGAGAAGGCGATAATTTTTTTGATGTCGTTCTGTGTGAGGGCACATGTGGCTGCAAATAGGGTGGAGAGGGCTCCCAGGCAAAGGCAGAGAGAGAGGGCTGTTTGGTTGTTGTGGAATAGTGGGTGGGTTCGGATTAGTAGGAAGATTCCGGCCACTACTATAGTGCTTGAGTGTAGTAAGGCTGAGACTGGGGTTGGGCCTTCTATTGCGGATGGGAGTCATGGGTGTAATCCAAATTGAGCGGATTTGCCTGTTGCTGCCAGGATCAGCCCTAGGAGGGGTAAGGTTGGGGTCTGTGAAGTGGAGGGGAATTGTTGGAGTTCTCAGGTGTTTATGGTATAGGCTAGTCATGCTATGCAAAGGATGAGGCCAATGTCTCCGATTCGGTTGTAAAGCACTGCTTGTAGGGCGGCGGTGTTGGCTTCTGCTCGTCCGTGTCATCAGCTGATCAGGAGGAAGGATATGATCCCTACTCCTTCTCATCCAATGAACAGGACAAATAGGTTATTGGCGATGATTAGGATTAGCATGGTAATTAGGAACAGTAGGAGGAAGGTGAAGAATTTTGTGATGTGTGGGTCTGAGGCCATGTATCATGTTGCGAATTGCAGGATTGACCATGACACGAATAGGGCAATTGGGAAGAATGTAAGGGAGTAAAAGTCTAGTTTAAGGCTGATTGGGATTTTGAAGTTTATGATGAATTTTCATTCTCATGAGGAGACCAGGCCTTCCATACCTGAGTGGATGTGGATTGTTATTGGGACTAAGCTGATTAGAAATGAGGCTTTGACTGTTTGTGTGATGGTGTTGGGAGTGTTTTTGAGGCTGTCTGATAATAGTGGGAAAATGATTGGAGTAGTTAGGGTTGTTAGGGTTAATAGTGTGAATGTGTTTAGGGTTAGTGGTAGGTCCATTACTTTCACTTGGATTTGCACCAAGATACGTGGTTCCTAAGACCATTGGATTGCTATTATCCTTTGAAAGTAAGGGGGCTGAGGTTTTAGACTCAGATGCAAGAATTAGCAGTTCTTGTTGGTTAAACCTCCCCTCGGCAGGTAAGAAGGTTTTAACTTCTATCTTTAGAGTCACGGTCTAATGTTTGGGTTGAAACTATACTTGCATACTGGGATGCCGGAGATTAGCTCTGGCTTTAAGATGAGGAGGGCTATTGGGATTATGTGTAGGGCTATAAGAAGATGCTCTCGTGTGGAGGAGTTTTGGATTGATGTGATGTGGGATGGGAGTGCTCCTCGTTGTGTCATTGTTAGTATGTATAGGGTGTATGAGGCAGTTAGGAGGATTGCAATGCCTGTTAGGATGATTGTTAGGGAGGATCAGTTGAACAGGGCGATTACAATGGTTAGTTCTGCTATAAGGTTAGTTGTGGGGGGTAGTGCCATGTTTGTTAGGTTGGCTAAAAGTCATCAGATGGCTATTAATGGGAGTAGGGGCTGGATGCCTCGTGTTAGTAGTAGAATTCGGCTGTGGGTGCGTTCGTAGTTTGTGTTGGCTAGGCAGAATAGTATGGATGAGGTTAGTCCGTGTGAAATTATTAGGATCATTGCTCCTGAGAATGCTCATTGGGTTTGGATTATAGTTGCGGCGATGACAAGGCCTATGTGGCTTACTGATGAGTAAGCGATTAGTGACTTTAGGTCGATTTGTCGTAGGCAGATGGCACTAGTTATGAGCGCTCCCCATAGAGAGAGGGTGATGAATGGGTAGTGCAGGTTGTTTAGGGATGGGTTTACTAGGATAGTGACTCGTATGATGCCGTAGCCTCCCAGTTTTAAGAGCAGGGCTGCGAGAAGCATTGAGCCGGCAATTGGGGCCTCTACATGAGCTTTAGGCAGTCATAGGTGTAGTCCGTATAGTGGAGCTTTGACCATGAATGCTACGAGAAGGGCTAAGCTGGCTGCTAGGCCCGTTCAGGAGTGTGTGATGGTTGGGTGGGATAGTTTAAGTATTGGGAAGTATAATGTGCCAGTTTGGTTGTGTAGGTGCAGGATGGCGATTAGTAGGGGGAGTGAGCTGGCAAGCGTGTAGAACAGTAGGTAGATTCCGGCTTTAAGTCGTTCTGGTTGGTTTCCTCATCGGGTGATGAGGATTAATGTGGGGATTAGGGTTGCTTCAAAAGCAATGTAGAATAGTATGAGTTCCGAGGCTGAGAAGGCTGATAGGATGAATAGTTGAGCTAGAATGATTGTTGTGATGAAGATTCGTTTGCGGTTGGTTGGTTCTTGTTCTAGATGGTTTTGACTTGCCATTAGCATCAGAGGCAGGAGTCAACATGATAGGACTAGTAGTGGTGAAGAGATTTGGTCGATAGCAGTCCAGTGAGATAGGTTTTTGTTTGGGTAGTATGTTGGGGTGAATAGCTGTAGGCTAATGGCGGCAATTAATATGCTGTGTGTTGTGGTATTAGCCCAAAGGTACTTGCTGGGTGAGGATATGGTCATGGGAAGGAGTATAATAGTTGGTATGATGATTTTTAGCATTTTAGGAGGTTAAAGTTGTGGAGGTGGTCTGAACCGTGGGTGCGTGTTGAGGCTACTAGTAGGGCGAGCCCCGTTCCTGCTTCGCAGGCTGAGAATGTTAGTATAAGTATTGGTAGTATGGTGGCGGATGTTATTTGTGTTTGGATGGGTCATATTGACAGGGCTACATATATAGACAATATCATGCCCTCTAAGCATAGTAAGGCTGAGATTAGGTGGGTTCGGTGGAAGGCTAGGCCTAAGGCGCTTAGGGAGAAGGCTGAGTAGAAGCTTAGGTGTAGGAGGGTCATTAAGAAAGTTATAGGGTTGTGGCTATAATCTGTTGAGTCGAAATCAACTGTCTTGGTTAGACTAACTTTCTGTTATTCGGCCCATTCTAGCCCTCCTTGGGTTCATTCGTACACTAGACCTAGGGTGAGGAGTAGGATAAGGACTGAGGCTCATGTTAGTGTAGTGGTTGGGGCTTGGAGTTGGGTGGCTCATGGAAGAGGTAGGAGTAGGGCAATTTCTAGGTCGAACAGTAGGAATAGGATTGCTACTAGGAAGAATCGAATGGAGAATGGTAGTCGAGCGGATCCTAATGGGTCAAAGCCGCATTCGTATGGGGATAGTTTTTCTGAGTCTGGGTTCGTTTGGGCCAGTCATAGGTTTAGTATGGTTAGGGCGATGCTTAGGGTTATGGATAGGGTGATTATAAATGTGATTATGTTTATTGCTCTTCTCTGGGTTTGAACCAGATTTTAAGGATTGGAAGTCGATTGTAATTAGTATACTAGAAGAGCAGGATCCTCATCAGTAAATAGAGATATATAGGAATAGTCATACGACGTCTACAAAGTGTCAGTATCAGGCTGCTGCTTCGAAACCAAAGTGATGGTTTGGTGTAAAGTGGAATTTAATGAGGCGTAGGAGGCAGATTAGGAGGAATGTGGAGCCAATGATTACGTGTAGGCCGTGAAATCCAGTGGCTACGAAGAAGGTAGACCCGTATACTCCGTCTGCGATGGAGAAGGGAGCTTCGTAGTATTCTATGGCTTGTAGTGCGGTAAAGTAGAATCCTAGGAGGACAGTTAAGGTGAGAGCATAGATTGCTTGTTTTCGGCGGGCCTCTATGATAGCGTGATGGGCTCATGTGACGGTGATTCCTGAAGCTAGTAGGATGGCAGTGTTTAGTAGCGGTACTTCTATGGGGTTCAAGGGTTTGATTCCTGCTGGTGGTCATTGTCCTCCTAGTTCTGGGGTTGGGGCTAGGCTTGAGTGGAAGAAGGCTCAGAAGAAGCCTAGGAAGAAGAAAGCTTCTGATGTGATGAACAGGACTATGCCGTATCGTAGCCCTTTTTGGACGGTGGGAGTGTGGTGACCTTGGAATGTGCTTTCGCGTACAATGTCTCGTCATCATTGGAATATGACTAGGGTGGTTGATAATAGGCCAATGGCAAGTAGTTGTGGGGAGTGGTAGTGGAATCATATGGTTAGGCCGGACGTGGTTAGTAGGGCGGCGGCTGCTCCGAAGATGGGTCATGGGCTTGGATCTACTATGTGGTAGGAGTGTGCTTGGTGTGCCATTGTGTTAGATGTTTTCTTGGAGGTAGAGGCTGAGTAGGAGGACAAAGACGTAGGCCTGGATCATGGCTACGGCTACTTCCAGGATGGTTAGTAGCAGCAGGATTAGGAATGTTAGTAGGGAGACCATAGGTATGGTCGATAGTAAGGCGATCGTGGCGGTAGAAATAAGTTGGATTAAAAGGTGTCCTGCTGTGAGGTTGGCTGTTAGTCGTACTCCTAGCGCAATAGGACGAATTAGAAGGCTTGTTGTTTCAATTAAGACCAGTGCTGGGATCAGCGGTGTTGGAGTGCCTTCTGGTAGCAGGTGCCCTAGGGTAGTTGAAGGTTGGTTGCGTAACCCTGTGAGGAGGGTGGCTAGTCATAGTGGGAAGGCTAGGGCTAGGCTCATGGATAGTTGGGTGGTTGGAGTGAATGTGTAGGGCAATAGGCCTAGAAGGTTGATTAGTAGGAGGAATACCATTAATGAGGTTAGGATTAGGGCTCATTTGTGTCCTTTTTTGTTCAGTGGTATTATTAGTTGCTTTGTGATGAGGTTGACCGCTCATAGTTGTAGGGTGGATAGACGGCTCGTCACCCAGCGGTTGTTTTGTGACGGTAGTAGTAGGGCTGGGAAAGTGATTGAGATGAGGATTAGTGGAATGCCCAGTAGGGATGGACTTGAGAATTGGTCGAAGAAACTTAGGTTCATGGTCAAGTTCATGGGGTAGTAGGGGTGGTGGTAGTGGTCTTGTTGAGTGGTGGGTTTGGGGATGTTATGGATAGGATTTTAGGTTGGATGATTATTGAAAATGTTAGTCATGAGGTTAGTATGATAAAAAATCATGGATTTGGGTTGAGTTGTGGCATGTCATTAAGGAGGGTTAGCGTCCCTCTTTCTCTAGCTTAAAAGGCTAACGCTGTTTCATAGCTTCTTAATGATTAGGAAGATAGTAGAGAAGATCAGTTTTCGAAGTTGTCAAGTGGTGTGGACTCTACTACGATTGGTATGAAGCTGTGGTTTGCTCCGCAGATCTCTGAGCATTGTCCGTAGAATACTCCTGGTCGGTTTGCTAGGAAGGAAGTTTGGTTTAGTCGTCCTGGGATTGCATCCGTTTTGACGCCTAGGCTTGGTACAGCTCATGAGTGCAGGACGTCGTCAGCGGTGACAATAACTCGGATGGTAGAGTTTATTGGGACGATAACACGGTGGTCTACTTCTAGAAGTCGAAAGTGTCCTAGTGGGAGCTCTGATGTTGGTGTTATGTAGGAGTCGAATGTTAGGTCTTTGAAGTCGGTGTACTCGTAGGATCAGTACCATTGGTGTCCAATGGCTTTTAGAGTGAGGTCTGGTTGGTTGACTTCATCCATCATGTATAGGATGCGCAGGGATGGCAGGGCTAGGGTGATTAGTACTATGGCTGGTAGGATTGTTCATACTAGTTCGATCGCCTGTGCATCAACTGTATTTGATGAGAGTTTACCTGTTAGTATTAGAGTCAGTAGATAGAGGACCAAGCTGCAGATGGCTAGGGCCACTATTATGGCGTGGTCGTGGAATTGTATCAGTTCTTCTATAATTGGTGATGAGGCGTCTTGGAAATTAAGTTGTGAGTGGTTGGCCATATTTTGAGGCGCACAGGGTTTTCACCTGCAATATAGCCTTGACAAGGCTATGTAATCGTTTTACTAGCGTCTCTATGAGAAAGAAGCATAAGTGGTTTTATGCGGTTGGCTTGAAACCAACATATGAGGGTTCGAGTCCTTCCTTTCTTGTACTTGGACAAAGGCTGGTTCTTCAAAGGTGTGGAATGGGGGTGGGCAACCGTAGATTCATTCGATATTTGTGCTTGTAAGTTCTGGTTGGAAAGCTTTGCGTTTGGATGCGAAGGCTTCTCAGATGATGAATACTAGCATGATTACGGCTGTTATAGAGATTAGGGAACCTACTGATGAGATGGTGTTTCATAGTGTGTAGGCGTCTGGGTAGTCTGAGTATCGACGTGGCATGCCAGCTAGGCCAAGGAAGTGTTGTGGGAAGAAGGTGAGGTTAACGCCTACAAATATTACTCCGAAGTGGATTTTGGCTCATGTGGAATGTAGAGTGTACCCGGTGAATAGTGGGAATCAGTGTGTGAATCCGGCTAGAATTGCGAATACTGCTCCTATTGATAGTACATAGTGGAAGTGAGCTACTACATAGTAGGTATCGTGCAGAGCAATGTCTAGTGAAGAGTTTGCTAAAACGATCCCTGTTAGGCCCCCGATGGTGAATAGGAAGATGAATCCTAGGGCCCATAGTATGGGTGGGTCTCATTTGATAATGCCTCCGTGGAGTGTTGCTAGTCAGCTGAATACTTTAATGCCAGTTGGGATGGCGATGATTATAGTGGCTGATGTGAAGTATGCTCGGGTGTCTACGTCCATGCCTACTGTGAATATATGGTGGGCCCAAACGATAAATCCTAGGAACCCGATGGAAAGTATAGCTCATACCATTCCTATATAACCGAAAGGTTCTTTTTTTCCTGAGTAGTAGGTTACGACGTGGGAGATGATTCCGAATCCTGGTAGAATGAGGATGTAGACTTCAGGGTGTCCGAAGAATCAGAATAGGTGTTGATAAAGTACTGGGTCTCCTCCTCCTGCCGGGTCAAAGAAAGTGGTATTTAGGTTGCGGTCGGTTAGTAGTATAGTGATTCCGGCAGCGAGTACAGGGAGGGAGAGAAGCAGTAGGACTGCTGTGATAAGTACTGATCAGACAAATAGGGGGGTTTGGTATTGGGAGAGGGCTGGTGGTTTTATGTTAATTGCTGTGGTGATAAAGTTGATTGCGCCCAGAATTGATGAGATTCCAGCTAGGTGAAGGGAGAAGATGGCTAGGTCAACTGAAGCTCCAGCATGGGCTAAGTTGCCGGCTAATGGGGGGTACACTGTTCAGCCCGTACCTGCTCCTGCCTCGACTGTGGAGGAAGCCAGGAGAAGGAGGAAAGAGGGTGGTAGAAGTCAGAAGCTTATGTTGTTCATTCGTGGGAATGCTATGTCTGGGGCCCCAATTATTAGGGGGACTAGTCAGTTGCCGAAGCCCCCGATCATAATTGGTATAACTATAAAGAAGATTATTACGAAAGCATGTGCTGTAACGATCACGTTGTAGATTTGGTCGTCTCCGAGCAGGGCTCCTGGTTGGCCTAGTTCTGCTCGGATGAGAAGGCTTAGTGAGGTGCCCACTATTCCGGCCCATGCGCCGAAAATTAGGTATAGGGTACCGATATCTTTGTGGTTGGTTGAGAATAATCATCGGTTAATGAATGTCACAGGTAAGATGGCTGAGTGTATAAGCGTTAGGCTGTAGTCCTTTTTACAGAGGTTCAATTCCTCTTCTTATCGGCTTTGTGGTGAAATTCACGGCGGGTTGCAAACTCGCAGATGCGTATTGATTGCGCCGAAGTCTTAGGTAGAAGCCTGTTGGTTAGGGCATGTAGCTGTTAACTATATTGTTGTGGGATCGAAGCCCATCTACCTAGTTGGGTTGTAAGGTCCTAGCTTAATTAAAGTACCTGGGTTGCATTCAGGAGATGTGGGGTAGCATCCTGCGGATCTTAGCAGAAACTAAGAGGGTTTAACTCTTGTTTAAGGCTTTGAAGGCCTTCGGTTTAAGTGATCCTAAGTTTCTTAAATAATAGTGGTGATTAGTGGTGAAACCGGTAGGAGTGCAGTTGATATGGTGATTAGGATGGCAATTAAGGTGCTGGTTGGTTTGTTAGTATGTCATTGTTTAATGTGGTTGGTGGTGTGTGGGGGTAGTGTGATTGTTGCACAGTATGCTAGGCGAAGATAGAAGAATAGGCTTAGGAGTGATAGGAGGGAGATTGAAGTTGCTATTGGGATTATGTCTTGTTTAGTTAGCTCTTGGATGATAAGTCATTTTGGGAGGAAACCTGTTAATGGGGGCAGTCCTGCTATAGAGAGTATTGTTAGTAGTAGTATGGCGTTTAGTGCTGGTACCTTTGTCCATGCAGTTATTAGGGTTGATAGTTTTGAGACTTTAATTGTGTTTAAAGTTAGGAATACTGCTATTGTTATTAGTGTGTAGAGGTAAAAATTAAGTAAGGTTAGTTTAGGGTTGTACGAGATAATGATTGTTATCCATCCTAGATGGGAGATGGAGGAGAAGGCTAGGATTTTTCGGATTTGTGTTTGGTTTAGTCCTATTCATCCTCCCAGAGCGGCAGATATGATTGCTATGCAGGCTAGCAGAGTAGGGTTTAGTGAGGGTGATGTTATGAATAGCAGTGAGATAGGGGGTAATTTTATCATTGTTGATAGGAGGAGGCCTGTGGTAAGTGGGGACCCTTGGAGGACTTCTGGGAATCAGAAATGAAATGGGACTAGTCCTAGTTTTATTGCTAGGGCGGAGGTTAGGATGAGGCACGATATTGGATGGGTTAGTTGGGTGATGTCCCATTGTCCGGTGTGCCATGCATTGGTTATGCTGGAAAATAAGACTAGTGCGGAGGCAGTTGCTTGGGTAAGGAAGTACTTGGTTGCGGCTTCAATGGCTCGTGGATGGTGGGATTTTGAGATCAGTGGCAGGATTGCTAGGGTGTTGATTTCAAGGCCGGCCCAGGCTATTATTCAGTGGTTGCTCGAGATTGTGATGGCAGTCCCTATAAACAGGCTGATTGCGAAAATTAATTTTGCTTGTGGGTTCATTAGTAGGGGAAGGGGTGTTAAACCATCATTTTCGGGGTATGGGCCCGATAGCTTTGTTAGCTGACCCTACTAGAAAGTAATATAATGGGAGTATGGAGGGTTTTGATCCCTTTAGTGCAGGTTCGATTCCTGTTTTTCTAAGTTAGGAAATGAGAGGGCTGGTATACCTCTATGTTCACTTTATCATAGTGACCCTTTGGGACGTTCAGGCACATTTCCTTTTATGGTTCTTAGGTAGGGGGGAAGTCCAGCGTAACAGATTGATATGCTGGTGTGTCACAAGCATATCGCCAGTGTGAGTGGGAGGAAGTTTTTTCATAGAAGGTGTATTAGCTGGTCGTATCGGAAGCGCGGATATGAAGCACGGACTCATAGGAAACCAGCAGATAGTAGGAGGACTTTTGTGGCTAGAATCACAGGGAATAGTTCTTGCGGAGGGTTTAGGAAGCTTGGGTTGAAGAATAAGATGGTAGTTAGTGTGTTTATTAGCATGATGTTGGCGTATTCGGCTAGGAAGAATAAAGCGAATGGTCCTGCTGCATATTCCACGTTGAAGCCAGAGACTAGTTCTGACTCCCCCTCTGTAAGGTCAAATGGGGCTCGGTTTGTCTCGGCTAGTGTGGATACGTATCATATTATGGCTAGTGGCCAGCATGAGAAGATAAGGTACAGGGGTTCTTGGGTGGTTGCGAGAGTGCTTAGGTTGTAATTTCCGCTGAGTAGGATGATGGAGAGTAGGATAATTGCTAGGGTGACTTCATACGAGATGGTTTGGGCTACTGCTCGTAGTGCTCCAATTAGGGCATATTTTGAGTTGGAGGCTCATCCTGATCATAGAATAGAGTATACGGCTAGGCTAGATATGGCTAGGAGAAAGAGTAGGCCTAGGTTGAGGTCTGCGAGAGAGAATGGTAGTGGGAGTGGGGTTCAAATTGAAATCGCTAGGAGAAGGGCTAGTATTGGAGTTGTGGTGAATAGGATTGGGGAAGATGTTGATGGGCGGATCGGTTCTTTGATGAATAGTTTCACCCCGTCTGCCAAGGGTTGTAGTAGTCCGAATGGGCCTACGACATTTGGGCCCTTTCGTCCTTGCATGTAACTTAGGATTTTACGTTCTACTAGTGTGAGGAAGGCTACTGCAATTAGAATGGGGAGGGCATAGGAAGTGGCTATGATTAGGCTGGTTAGAAGTGGGTAGTTGGTCATATGGGGGTTGGTAAGCTAGGGAGAGGATTTGAACCTCTGAGTTAAAGGACTTAAGCCTTTTGCATTTGCCGAGCTCTGCCACGCTAGCTTGTCCTTTTCTAGGACGTGGGTGGGTGTGATAGCTTTTCGTAATTTAGTTGGTTTCATTACTTAAGGCGGGGGCTTGCTTGTGGTATTGGCCCCACTTTTCCTATCCTTTCGTACTGGGAAGAGTTGTTCATAGATAGAAACCGACCTGGATTACTCCGGTCTGAACTCAGATCACGTAGGACTGTTAATCGTTGAACAAACGAACCCTTAGTAGCGGCTGCACCACTAGGATGTCCTGATCCAACATCGAGGTCGTAAACCTCCCCGTCGATATGGACTCTCGGAGGAGATTGCGCTGTTATCCCTGGGGTAGCTTGGTCCATTGATCAATTATATTGGATCTGGTGGCTATTAGCACTTTGAGTAGTGGCTCTTAGTCTGGAGGTGTTGTCCCATGTTTGGAGGTTTTGTTTTGCTCCAAGGTCGCCCCAACCGAAAAAATGCAGACCATCGTCCCAATGGATAAGTAAGCCCGGGGTGGGGGTGTATGTATTTTGGGGTGGTTGCTGTTTTTAAAGTTCCACAGGGTCTTCTCGTCTTATGGGTTTATCCCTGCTTTTGCACAGGGAGATCAATTTCACCGATTGCCTGTAAGAGACAGTTAAGACCTCGTTTAGCCATTCATACGGGTCCCGATTTATGGGACAATTGATTGCGCTACCTTTGCACGGTTAGGATACCGCGGCCGTTGAACATAGTCACCGGGCAGGCATCACCTTCAATACTTGTCTGTGGGTTGGCTGAAGGCTATGTTTTTGGTAAACAGTCGGGCCTTGACGGGTTTGCCTAGTTCCTTTTACAGGTTTTAATCTTTCTTAATGGACGCTCCTATGTCGGGTTAACAAAGTGTTTAATACTCTGCTTGTTTGATTTGTCGTATATTGGTGGCTTGTTAATAATGTACTGATGTAAGCTTGCGTCTAAGAGGGAGGACCCTGGTTACTCATTCTAGCATTAATTCTCCTATTGTTCTATAGGTTAGCCCGTTAGTGGGGAGGGAGTCACGTGGTTTTTATATTTTTAAGGTGCAGAGCTTTAACGCACTCTTTGTTGATGGCTGCTTAAAGGCCCACAGTAGGTTTTGCAGGTTTGTTGTTTATCCGCTCGTGGAGATTGTATTCTTTTTTAAAGGAGCTGTACCTCCTTTAAATAGCCCTTAATTCGCTTCATTGGGGTTTGTAGGTTCCTTGGAGAAGAATTAAGAGTGAACTAAGATTCATTTCACAGGCAACCAGCTATCACCCAGCTCGATTGGCTTTTCACCTCTACTAGCAAGTCATCCCACTCTTTTGCAACAGAGACGGGTTCGCTCATAATAGCTGCTCGCAAGTAGCTCGCTTGGGTTTCGGGGTGGCAAACTTAAATTCATTTTGCTTGGTTTTTCTTGCTAGACCATGATGCAAAAGGTACAAGGGTTGATCTTTGCTGTTTTTAGCTTAGTTTTCATTGCTATTTCATCTTTCCCTTACGGTACGTGGTCTCTATCGCTCCAATGGTGTCTTTTCTATCGCCTATACTGGGACTAATAAATGCTTTAGTTGGGTGTTGGAAGTAGCTTTGTTATTCCGGGTCATGTAGGTTGGGCTAGAGTTTGGCATTCAAGACGATCTGATGTTAGCAGATATCTCTCAGGTGTAAGCTGAGTGCTTTAATTTAAGGCTACGTCTTGGTGTTCTAAGTGCACCTTCCGGTACACTTACCTTGTTACGACTTACCTCCTCTTTGGCTGATCAACTTATTAATTTATGGGGGGGGGGGGTCGCTTTTGAGGAGGGTGACGGGCGGTATGTACGTGTCCCAGAGCCGGCTTAAAGAGGGCTCGATTGTCTCTCTTTACTGCTAAATCCGCCTTCCAGGGATAGTTTCATGTCCCTTTGCCGTATGTTCTAGTCTAGAAAATGTAGCCCATTGCTCCCATTCCATAGGCTATACCTTGACCTGTCGTATTAGCGTTGTAGGGCTATTGCGTCCACTGTTGGTCCTTCAGGGTGGGTGGGCTGGCGACGGCGGTATATAGGCTGAACTGTTGCAAGGAATGGTAAGGTGTATCGTGGATCATCGATTATAGAACAGGCTCCTCTAGGTGGGTTTGGGGCACCGCCAAGTCCTTAGAGTTTTAAGCGTTTGTGCTCGTAGTTCTCGGGCGGATGCTCCGGTAAGATCGAGCATCAAGATTTAGGGCCAGGCATAGTGGGGTATCTAATCCCAGT
Organism: Prinia subflava; assembly: GCF_021018805.1. Taxonomy (NCBI): domain Eukaryota; kingdom Metazoa; phylum Chordata; class Aves; order Passeriformes; family Cisticolidae; genus Prinia; species Prinia subflava. Next base: position 5,968 of record NW_026961032.1, on the reverse strand, counting down.
TTGGGCCCTGGCTTTCGTGGGCTTCAATAAATCGTTGTTCTAAGATCTTCTTTAAGTAGGGGCCTTATGGGCATCTTTGGCTTTCTACGGCTCAGCTGCCTTTTAATCTTAGCTACTTGGATAACATGTGACCACTCTTTACGCCGTTAAGTAATGTTGATTTGGGTCTCCTGTATGACCGCGGTGGCTGGCACAGGATTTACCGACCCTTAGCTTGCTATAACTAAGTCAAGTTTGCACTCATTGCTTAATATTAATTACTGCTGAATACCCGTGGGGGTGTGGCAATTGCAAGGCGTTTTGGGCTACGGTGATGGGTGTGCCTGATACCCGCTCCTGTCGACCTAAATTTAGGGTACCCAGGGCATCTACACTGGAGCGCGGATACTTGCATGTATATATTTAGCAACAACCAACAGTAAGGTTAGGACTAAGTCTTTTGTCTTTGGGTGCGTGTGGCTGCCGTCTTGACATCTTCAGTGTCATGCTTTTTGTAAGCTACAAAGACTTAGGTGGGTTTGGTTTGGTGAGTGGTGATGTGTTGTTTTTGTTTGGTTTTTTGTCCAAAAAAAGGCAGGTAAGTTTGGGTTAAGTGTCGTAGTGGTGGGTGTGTAATTTGGTTGCATGAATAATATAGGGATATATAGTTAATTATTTGTTTGTTTTGATGAAAATTACACGATAAAAAATGAAGTGAATAAATTTTGGGGGTGAAATGATGGGTTTAGGTATAAGTCTCAGCAAAGTGAGAATAAAATAGTTATGTCCGGTGACCATTGCATTATTCAATGGCTTAAGAGGTAAAAAGCGCGGGTTTCATGAATGAGGCTAAAGTGCATCAGTGTCAAGTTTGCGACGACCTTATCCTTCAACCATGACACTATGGGCTTACAGGTGGTCGGCAGGTAGCTCGCCGGTAATGTGATGCTCACGTCAAGAGGAAGATATCTCCTGCTACGCACTGGAAGGGCATATTGAAGACGCCCCCAGAAGAAGAGAAGAGAAAGAGAAAGGAAATGTCGCGATAACGAGAGGAAATGAGGAGCGTCCATCCCCAGCACTTGTATCTGTGAAGAGCAAGTAGAGAGGGCGAGGCAGTTTATGGTCCTGAAGTTACCACGGGTGGCGCAAAAGAGCAAGTAGGGCCTCGAGGGTAAGAGGGAAAGTATGGGCTCAAGACAAGGGACGTGGGTATAACTGACGTTGAGTAGCTCGGTTCTCGTGAGGAGCACGGTTAATAGATAACCAGGTTCTCTGGCTTGTGAGCGCTTGAAAGCTGTTGGTCGAGAGGCTTGCTTTAGGAGGTGGGCGAATTGTATGACCTCGTGAATTCAAAGGTGCGCTGGGACATTCCCTCGTATCCGGGGCTGGTTGTTAGGTACGTTGTAGAGACTGTCGATCTCGGGTGACGCTTGTAGTGTGATGTTGGTCGGGTTAGCTGGGTGTGATGGTACCTGAAGCAAAAATGGGGGGGTGGTGTGACTGCTCGCACATTATCTATTTGGAGAAAATGTTGGGCGGGGGTTGGAGGTGAGGTTGGTCTTTGGGTGGAATATCCTACATTAATGTAGTGCCTGATGGGGATAATAAATTAATGTGGCGCAATACATACCTTAAGTAATATGAAAAAGCCGCGGGGGGGGTAAGGGGGGGGGGGGGAATAGTTGGTATGGTGAAAATGAAGTATAAAAAGTGATGTTGGTGGTGATGTTGAATGGAGTAGTTCCTGTAGTTAAAGGATAACGGCAGTTTTTCAGGCTGCAGATCCCAGGTAGAGGCTGGGCGGGAATTATGATGAAGTTTGTTCTGTTTATAGGGCTTTGTTTTGTTCTGGGTGGGCTGGCGGTTGCTTCTAATCCATCCCCTTATTATGGAGTGGTTGGGTTGGTCGTGGCGTCTATTGCTGGCTGTGGTTGGTTGGTTAGTTTGGGTGCTTCTTTCATGTCTTTGGTGCTTGTTATAGTGTATTTGGGGGGGATGTTGGTGGTGTTTGTTTATTCGGTTTCATTGGCGGCGGATCCTTATCCTGAGGCTTGGGTAGATTGGGGGGTTGTTGGGTATGGATTGGGGATTGGGTTAGTTGTTGGAGCTGGTGCTGTTGTGCTAGGTACTTCTGTGGTTTTAGTTGATGGGGGGACGGTTGATAGTGGTGGTTTATTGGTAGGACGGTTGGATTTTAGTGGGGTGGCTATGTTTTATTCGTGTGGGGTTGGGTTGTTCTTGGTGGGTGGATGGGGGTTGTTGTTAACTTTGTTTGTGGTTCTAGAGCTTGTGCGGGGGTTGTCTCGGGGGGCTATTCGGGCTGTCTAGGGTTGTGTCAGAAAGTAGTTTAGTCTAAAATGCCAGCTTTGGGAGTTGGTGATGGAGGTTTAATTCCTTTCTTTCTGAGGTTGTGGGGGGGTGTGTAATTTGGTTGCATGAATAATATAGGGATATATAGTTAATTATTTGTTTGTTTTGATGAAAATTACACGATAAAAAATGAAGTGAATAAATTTTGGGGGTGAAATGATGGGTTTAGGTATAAGTCTCAGCAAAGTGAGAATAAAATAGTTATGTCCGGTGACCATTGCATTATTCAATGGCTTAAGAGGTAAAAAGCGCGGGTTTCATGAATGAGGCTAAAGTGCATCAGTGTCAAGTTTGCGACGACCTTATCCTTCAACCATGACACTATGGGCTTACAGGTGGTCGGCAGGTAGCTCGCCGGTAATGTGATGCTCACGTCAAGAGGAAGATATCTCCTGCTACGCACTGGAAGGGCATATTGAAGACGCCCCCAGAAGAAGAGAAGAGAAAGAGAAAGGAAATGTCGCGATAACGAGAGGAAATGAGGAGCGTCCATCCCCAGCACTTGTATCTGTGAAGAGCAAGTAGAGAGGGCGAGGCAGTTTATGGTCCTGAAGTTACCACGGGTGGCGCAAAAGAGCAAGTAGGGCCTCGAGGGTAAGAGGGAAAGTATGGGCTCAAGACAAGGGACGTGGGTATAACTGACGTTGAGTAGCTCGGTTCTCGTGAGGAGCACGGTTAATAGATAACCAGGTTCTCTGGCTTGTGAGCGCTTGAAAGCTGTTGGTCGAGAGGCTTGCTTTAGGAGGTGGGCGAATTGTATGACCTCGTGAATTCAAAGGTGCGCTGGGACATTCCCTCGTATCCGGGGCTGGTTGTTAGGTACGTTGTAGAGACTGTCGATCTCGGGTGACGCTTGTAGTGTGATGTTGGTCGGGTTAGCTGGGTGTGATGGTACCTGAAGCAAAAATGGGGGGGTGGTGTGACTGCTCGCACATTATCTATTTGGAGAAAATGTTGGGCGGGGGTTGGAGGTGAGGTTGGTCTTTGGGTGGAATATCCTACATTAATGTAGTGCCTGATGGGGATAATAAATTAATGTGGCGCAATACATACCTTAAGTAATATGAAAAAGCCGCGGGGGGGGTAAGGGGGGGGGGGGGAATAGTTGGTATGGTGAAAATGAAGTATAAAAAGTGATGTTGGTGGTGATGTTGAATGGAGTAGTTCCTGTAGTTAAAGGATAACGGCAGTTTTTCAGGCTGCAGATCCCAGGTAGAGGCTGGGCGGGAATTATGATGAAGTTTGTTCTGTTTATAGGGCTTTGTTTTGTTCTGGGTGGGCTGGCGGTTGCTTCTAATCCATCCCCTTATTATGGAGTGGTTGGGTTGGTCGTGGCGTCTATTGCTGGCTGTGGTTGGTTGGTTAGTTTGGGTGCTTCTTTCATGTCTTTGGTGCTTGTTATAGTGTATTTGGGGGGGATGTTGGTGGTGTTTGTTTATTCGGTTTCATTGGCGGCGGATCCTTATCCTGAGGCTTGGGTAGATTGGGGGGTTGTTGGGTATGGATTGGGGATTGGGTTAGTTGTTGGAGCTGGTGCTGTTGTGCTAGGTACTTCTGTGGTTTTAGTTGATGGGGGGACGGTTGATAGTGGTGGTTTATTGGTAGGACGGTTGGATTTTAGTGGGGTGGCTATGTTTTATTCGTGTGGGGTTGGGTTGTTCTTGGTGGGTGGATGGGGGTTGTTGTTAACTTTGTTTGTGGTTCTAGAGCTTGTGCGGGGGTTGTCTCGGGGGGCTATTCGGGCTGTCTAGGGTTGTGTCAGAAAGTAGTTTAGTCTAAAATGCCAGCTTTGGGAGTTGGTGATGGAGGTTTAATTCCTTTCTTTCTGAGGTTGTGGGGGGGTGTGTAATTTGGTTGCATGAATAATATAGGGATATATAGTTAATTATTTGTTTGTTTTGATGAAAATTACACGATAAAAAATGAAGTGAATAAATTTTGGGGGTGAAATGATGGGTTTAGGTATAAGTCTCAGCAAAGTGAGAATAAAATAGTTATGTCCGGTGACCATTGCATTATTCAATGGCTTAAGAGGTAAAAAGCGCGGGTTTCATGAATGAGGCTAAAGTGCATCAGTGTCAAGTTTGCGACGACCTTATCCTTCAACCATGACACTATGGGCTTACAGGTGGTCGGCAGGTAGCTCGCCGGTAATGTGATGCTCACGTCAAGAGGAAGATATCTCCTGCTACGCACTGGAAGGGCATATTGAAGACGCCCCCAGAAGAAGAGAAGAGAAAGAGAAAGGAAATGTCGCGATAACGAGAGGAAATGAGGAGCGTCCATCCCCAGCACTTGTATCTGTGAAGAGCAAGTAGAGAGGGCGAGGCAGTTTATGGTCCTGAAGTTACCACGGGTGGCGCAAAAGAGCAAGTAGGGCCTCGAGGGTAAGAGGGAAAGTATGGGCTCAAGACAAGGGACGTGGGTATAACTGACGTTGAGTAGCTCGGTTCTCGTGAGGAGCACGGTTAATAGATAACCAGGTTCTCTGGCTTGTGAGCGCTTGAAAGCTGTTGGTCGAGAGGCTTGCTTTAGGAGGTGGGCGAATTGTATGACCTCGTGAATTCAAAGGTGCGCTGGGACATTCCCTCGTATCCGGGGCTGGTTGTTAGGTACGTTGTAGAGACTGTCGATCTCGGGTGACGCTTGTAGTGTGATGTTGGTCGGGTTAGCTGGGTGTGATGGTACCTGAAGCAAAAATGGGGGGGTGGTGTGACTGCTCGCACATTATCTATTTGGAGAAAATGTTGGGCGGGGGTTGGAGGTGAGGTTGGTCTTTGGGTGGAATATCCTACATTAATGTAGTGCCTGATGGGGATAATAAATTAATGTGGCGCAATACATACCTTAAGTAATATGAAAAAGCCGCGGGGGGGGTAAGGGGGGGGGGGGCCTTTTCTTTAATTTTTTTCCGGCGCGGCCGAAAATTTTTGGAGGGGCCCTTTTCTTTAATTCTTTCCGGCGCGGCCGAAAATTTTTGGAGGGGCCCTTTTCTTTAATTCTTTCCGGCGCGGCCGAAAATTTTTGGAGGGGCCCTTTTCTTTAATTCTTTCCGGCGCGGCCGAAAATTTTTGGAGGGGCCCTTTTCTTTAATTCTTTCCGGCGCGGCCGAAAATTTTTGGAGGGGCCCTTTTCTTTAATTCTTTCCGGCGCGGCCGAAAATTTTTGGAGGGGGGGGGGGGAAACTCTAAGAAGAGGTTGAGTCTTCAATCTTTGGCTTACAAGACCAATGTTTTAATAAACTATTAGAGTATTAGAGTTTGAGTATTTTGTTTTCTACGATGGAAACAATTGGGAAGAGGACTAGAATGATAGTGAAGTAGGTAAATGAGGCTAGTTGGCCAATGATGATGAATGGGTGTTCAACTGGCTGGCTGCCTACTCAGGTTAGTACTAGAAGGTTTGCTACTAGTGTTCAAAACAGAATTTGTGACAGTGGGCGGAATGTTATTGAACGTAGTTTGGATGTGTGCAGGAGGGGCATGAGAAATAGTACTAGGACGGAGGCGGCTAGGGCCAGGACTCCTCCTAGTTTGTTTGGGATGGATCGTAGGATGGCGTAGGCGAATAGGAAGTATCATTCGGGTTTGATGTGAGGGGGTGTGGCTAGTGGGTT
>NW_026961031.1:0-20845 GCF_021018805.1 Prinia subflava | reverse complement strand
TGTCTTCAAGAGCTTCTCTGCTCGCTGCAAGTACAGAGAACAAACAGGGTTTGTTTCTTGAGAAAACCGACACAGCAACAGCAAAGCATAGTGTTCTACAGAGCTCTTCCATGGAAATCAAGTAATTTAGGTCCTAACATATTTGCTCTTGCTCTGCAGACGAGGAATACACCAACTGGTACAAAATATACTTCACTTGTGGAAAAGGGGCAAGAAAGTGTCTGCAGCAGCTTCTCTGCTTGCTGCAAACACAGACAACCAACAGGACTTGTGTCTTGAGAAAACCAACACAGCAACAGCAAAGCATAGTGTTCTACATAGCTCTTCCATGGAAAACAAGCAATTTAGATCCTAAAACCTTTGCTCTTGCTCTGCAGACGAGGAATACACCAACTGGTACAAAATATACTTCACTAGTGGAAAAGGAGCAAGAAAGTGTCTGCAGCAGCTTCTCTGCTTGCTGCAAACACAGACAACCAACAGGACTTGTGTCTTGAGAAAACCAACACAGCAACAGCAAAGCATAGTGTTCTACATAGCTCTTCCATGGAAAACAAGCAATTTAGATCCTAAAACCTTTGCTCTTGCTCTGCAGACGAGGAATACACCAACTGGTACAAAATATACTTCACTTGTGGAAAAGGGGCAAGAAAGTGTCTGCAGCAGCTTCTCTGCTTGCTGCAAACACAGACAACCAACAGGACTTGTGTCTTGAGAAAACCAACACAGCAACAGCAAAGCATAGTGTTCTACATAGCTCTTCCATGGAAAACAAGCAATTTAGATCCTAAAACCTTTGCTCTTGCTCTGCAGAGGAGGAACACACCAACTGGCACAAAATATACTTCACTTGTGGAAAAGGGGCAAGAAAGTGTCTGCAGCAGCTTCTCTGCTTGCTGCAAACACAGACAACCAACAGGACTTGTGTCTTGAGAAAACCAACACAGCAACAGCAAAGCATAGTGTTCTACATAGCTCTTCCATGGAAAACAAGCAATTTAGATCCTAAAACCTTTGCTCTTGCTCTGCAGACGAGGAATACACCAACTGGTACAAAATATACTTCACTAGTGGAAAAGGAGCAAGAAAGTGTCTGCAGCAGCTTCTCTGCTTGCTGCAAACACAGACAACCAACAGGACTTGTGTCTTGAGAAAACCAACACAGCAACAGCAAAGCATAGTGTTCTACATAGCTCTTCCATGGAAAACAAGCAATTTAGATCCTAAAACCTTTGCTCTTGCTCTGCAGACGAGGAATACACCAACTGGTACAAAATATACTTCACTTGTGGAAAAGGAGCAAGAAAGTGTCTGCAGCAGCTTCTCTGCTTGCTGCAAACACAGACAACCAACAGGACTTGTGTCTTGAGAAAACCAACACAGCAACAGCAAAGCATAGTGTTCTACATAGCTCTTCCATGGAAAACAAGCAATTTAGATCCTAAAACCTTTGCTCTTGCTCTGCAGAGGAGGAACACACCAACTGGCACAAAATATACTTCACTTGTGGAAAAGGGGCAAGAAAGTGTCTGCAGCAGCTTCTCTGCTTGCTGCAAACACAGGGAACAAACAGGGCTTGTGTCTTTAGAAAACCAACACAGCAACAGCAAAGCATAGTGTTCTACATAGCTCTTCCATGGAAAACAAGCAATTTAGATCCTAAAACCTTTTCTCTTGCTCTGCAGACGAGGAATACACCAACTGGTACAAAATATACTTCACTAGTGGAAAAGGGGCAAGAAAGTGTCTGCAGCAGCTTCTCTGCTTGCTGCAAACACAGACAACCAACAGGACTTGTGTCTTGAGAAAACCAACACAGCAACAGCAAAGCATAGTGTTCTACATAGCTCTTCCATGGAAAACAAGCAATTTAGATCCTAAAAACCTTTGCTCTTGCTCTGCAGACGAGGAATACACCAACTGGTACAAAATATACTTCACTAGTGGAAAAGGGGCAAGAAAGTGTCTGCAGCAGCTTCTCTGCTTGCTGCAAACACAGACAACCAACAGGACTTGTGTCTTGAGAAAACCAACACAGTAACAGCAAAGCACAGTGTTCTACATATCTCTTCCAAGGAAATCAAGCAATTTAGGTCCTAAAACCTTTGCTCCTGCTCTCCAGACGAGGAATACACCAACTGGTACAAAATATACGTCAGTAGTGGAGAAAGCAGGTACGTGTCTTCAAGAGCTTCTCTGCTCGCTGCAAGTACAGAGAACAAACAGGGTTTGTTTCTTGAGAAAACCGACACAGCAACAGCAAAGCATAGTGTTCTACAGAGCTCTTCCATGGAAATCAAGTAATTTAGGCCCTAACATATTTGCTCTTGCTCTGCAGACGAGGAATACACCAACTGGTACAAAATATACTTCACTTGTGGAAAAGGGGCAAGAAAGTGTCTGCAGCAGCTTCTCTGCTTGCTGCAAACACAGACAACCAACAGGACTTGTGTCTTGAGAAAAACCAACACAGCAACAGCAAAGCATAGTGTTCTACATAGCTCTTCCATGGAAAACAAGCAATTTAGATCCTAAAACCTTTGCTCTTGCTCTGCAGACGAGGAATACACCAACTGCTACAAAATATACTTCACTAGTGGAAAAGGAGCAAGAAAGTGTCTGCAGCAGCTTCTCTGCTTGCTGCAAACACAGACAACCAACAGGACTTGTGTCTTGAGAAAACCAACACAGCAACAGCAAAGCATAGTGTTCTACAGAGCTCTTCCATGGAAAACAAGCAATTTAGATCCTAAAACCTTTGCTCTTGCTCTGCAGAGGAGGAACACACCAACTGGCACAAAATATACTTCACTTGTGGAAAAGGGGCAAGAAAGTGTCTGCAGCAGCTTCTCTGCTTGCTGCAAACACAGGGAACAAACAGGGCTTGTGTCTTGAGAAAACCAACACAGCAACAGCAAAGCATAGTGTTCTACATAGCTCTTCCATGGAAAACAAGCAATTTAGATCCTAAAACCTTTGCTCTTGCTCTGCAGACGAGGAATACACCAACTGGTACAAAATATACTTCACTAGTGGAAAAGGAGCAAGAAAGTGTCTGCAGCAGCTTCTCTGCTTGCTGCAAACACAGACAACCAACAGGACTTGTGTCTTGAGAAAACCAACACAGTAACAGCAAAGCACAGTGTTCTACATATCTCTTCCAAGGAAATCAAGCAATTTAGGTCCTAAAACCTTTGCTCCTGCTCTCCAGACGAGGAATACACCAACTGGTACAAAATATACGTCAGTAGTGGAGAAAGCAGGTACGTGTCTTCAAGAGCTTCTCTGCTCGCTGCAAGTACAGAGAACAAACAGGGTTTGTTTCTTGAGAAAACCAACACAGCAACAGCAAAGCATAGTGTTCTACATAGCTCTTCCATGGAAAACAAGCAATTTAGATCCTAAAACCTTTGCTCTTGCTCTGCAGAGGAGGAATACACCAACTGGCACAAAATATACTTCACTCGTGGAAAAGGGGCAAGAAAGTGTCTGCAGCAGCTTCTCTGCTTGCTGAAAACACAGGGAACAAACAGGGCTTGTGTCTTTAGAAAACCAACACAGCAACAGCAAAGCATAGTGTTCTACATAGCTCTTCCATGGAAAACAAGCAATTTAGATCCTAAAACCTTTGCTCTTGCTCTGCAGACGAGGAATACACCAACTGGTACAAAATATACTTCACTTGTGGAAAAGGGGCAAGAAAGTGTCTGCAGCAGCTTCTCTGCTTGCTGCAAACACAGACAACCAACAGGACTTGTGTCTTGAGAAAACCAACACAGCAACAGCAAAGCATAGTGTTCTGCAGAGCTCTTCCATGGAAAACAAGCAATTTAGATCCTAAAACCTTTGCTCTTGCTCTGCAGACGAGGAATACACCAACTGGTACAAAATATACTTCACTTGTGGAAAAGGGGCAAGAAAGTGTCTGCAGCAGCTTCTCTGCTTGCTGCAAACACAGACAACCAACAGGACTTGTGTCTTGAGAAAACCAACACAGCAACAGCAAAGCACAGTGTTCTACATATCTCTTCCAAGGAAATCAAGCAATTTAGGTCCTAAAACCTTTGCTCCTGCTCTCCAGACGAGGAATACACCAACTGGTACAAAATATACGTCAGTTAGTGGAGAAAGCAGGTACGTGTCTTCAAGAGCTTCTCTGCTCGCTGCAAGTACAGAGAACAAACAGGGTTTGTTTCTTGAGAAAACCGACACAGCAACAGCAAAGCATAGTGTTCTACAGAGCTCTTCCATGGAAATCAAGTAATTTAGGTCCTAACATATTTGCTCTTGCTCTGCAGACGAGGAATACACCAACTGGTACAAAATATACTTCACTTGTGGAAAAGGGGCAAGAAAGTGTCTGCAGCAGCTTCTCTGCTTGCTGCAAACACAGACAACCAACAGGACTTGTGTCTTGAGAAAACCAACACAGCAACAGCAAAGCATAGTGTTCTACATAGCTCTTCCATGGAAAACAAGCAATTTAGATCCTAAAACCTTTGCTCTTGCTCTGCAGACGAGGAATACACCAACTGCTACAAAATATACTTCACTAGTGGAAAAGGAGCAAGAAAGTGTCTGCAGCAGCTTCTCTGCTTGCTGCAAACACAGACAACCAACAGGACTTGTGTCTTGAGAAAACCAACACAGCAACAGCAAAGCATAGTGTTCTACATAGCTCTTCCATGGAAAACAAGCAATTTAGATCCTAAAACCTTTGCTCTTGCTCTGCAGACGAGGAATACACCAACTGGTACAAAATATACTTCACTTGTGGAAAAGGGGCAAGAAAGTGTCTGCAGCAGCTTCTCTGCTTGCTGCAAACACAGACAACCAACAGGACTTGTGTCTTGAGAAAACCAACACAGCAACAGCAAAGCATAGTGTTCTACATAGCTCTTCCATGGAAAACAAGCAATTTAGATCCTAAAACCTTTGCTCTTGCTCTGCAGAGGAGGAACACACCAACTGGCACAAAATATACTTCACTTGTGGAAAAGGGGCAAGAAAGTGTCTGCAGCAGCTTCTCTGCTTGCTGCAAACACAGACAACCAACAGGACTTGTGTCTTGAGAAAACCAACACAGCAACAGCAAAGCATAGTGTTCTACATAGCTCTTCCATGGAAAACAAGCAATTTAGATCCTAAAACCTTTGCTCTTGCTCTGCAGACGAGGAATACACCAACTGGTACAAAATATACTTCACTAGTGGAAAAGGAGCAAGAAAGTGTCTGCAGCAGCTTCTCTGCTTGCTGCAAACACAGACAACCAACAGGACTTGTGTCTTGAGAAAACCAACACAGCAACAGCAAAGCATAGTGTTCTACATAGCTCTTCCATGGAAAACAAGCAATTTAGATCCTAAAACCTTTGCTCTTGCTCTGCAGACGAGGAATACACCAACTGGTACAAAATATACTTCACTTGTGGAAAAGGAGCAAGAAAGTGTCTGCAGCAGCTTCTCTGCTTGCTGCAAACACAGACAACCAACAGGACTTGTGTCTTGAGAAAACCAACACAGCAACAGCAAAGCATAGTGTTCTACATAGCTCTTCCATGGAAAACAAGCAATTTAGATCCTAAAACCTTTGCTCTTGCTCTGCAGAGGAGGAACACACCAACTGGCACAAAATATACTTCACTTGTGGAAAAGGGGCAAGAAAGTGTCTGCAGCAGCTTCTCTGCTTGCTGAAAACACAGGGAACAAACAGGGCTTGTGTCTTTAGAAAACCAACACAGCAACAGCAAAGCATAGTGTTCTACATAGCTCTTCCATGGAAAACAAGCAATTTAGATCCTAAAACCTTTTCTCTTGCTCTGCAGACGAGGAATACACCAACTGGTACAAAATATACTTCACTAGTGGAAAAGGGGCAAGAAAGTGTCTGCAGCAGCTTCTCTGCTTGCTGCAAACACAGACAACCAACAGGACTTGTGTCTTGAGAAAACCAACACAGCAACAGCAAAGCATAGTGTTCTACATAGCTCTTCCATGGAAAACAAGCAATTTAGATCCTAAAACCTTTGCTCTTGCTCTGCAGACGAGGAATACACCAACTGGTACAAAATATACTTCACTAGTGGAAAAGGGGCAAGAAAGTGTCTGCAGCAGCTTCTCTGCTTGCTGCAAACACAGACAACCAACAGGACTTGTGTCTTGAGAAAACCAACACAGTAACAGCAAAGCACAGTGTTCTACATATCTCTTCCAAGGAAATCAAGCAATTTAGGTCCTAAAACCTTTGCTCCTGCTCTCCAGACGAGGAATACACCAACTGGTACAAAATATACGTCAGTAGTGGAGAAAGCAGGTACGTGTCTTCAAGAGCTTCTCTGCTCGCTGCAAGTACAGAGAACAAACAGGGTTTGTTTCTTGAGAAAACCGACACAGCAACAGCAAAGCATAGTGTTCTACAGAGCTCTTCCATGGAAATCAAGTAATTTAGGCCCTAACATATTTGCTCTTGCTCTGCAGACGAGGAATACACCAACTGGTACAAAATATACTTCACTTGTGGAAAAGGGGCAAGAAAGTGTCTGCAGCAGCTTCTCTGCTTGCTGCAAACACAGACAACCAACAGGACTTGTGTCTTGAGAAAACCAACACAGCAACAGCAAAGCATAGTGTTCTACATAGCTCTTCCATGGAAAACAAGCAATTTAGATCCTAAAACCTTTGCTCTTGCTCTGCAGACGAGGAATACACCAACTGCTACAAAATATACTTCACTAGTGGAAAAGGAGCAAGAAAGTGTCTGCAGCAGCTTCTCTGCTTGCTGCAAACACAGACAACCAACAGGACCTTGTGTCTTGAGAAAACCAACACAGCAACAGCAAAGCATAGTGTTCTACAGAGCTCTTCCATGGAAACAAGCCAATTTAGATCCTAAAACCTTTGCTCTTGCTCTGCAGAGGAGGAAACACACCAACTGGCACAAAATATACTTCACTTGTGAAAAGGGGCAAGAAAGTGTCCTGCAGCAGCTTCTCTGCTTGCTGCAAACACAGGGAACAAACAGGGCTTGTGTCTTGAGAAAACCAACACAGCAACAGCAAAGCATAGTGTTCTGCAGAGCTCTTCCATGGAAAACAAAGCAATTTAGATCCTAAACCTTTGCTCTTGCTCTGCAGACGAGGAATACACCAACTGGTACAAAATATACTTCACTAGTGGAAAAGGGCAAGAAAGTGTCTGCAAGCAGCTTCTCTGCTTGCTGAAAACACAGAGAACAAACAGGGCTTGTGTCTTGAGAAAACCAACACAGCAACAGCAAAGCATAGTGTTCTTAATAGCTCTTCCATGGAAAACAAGCAATTTAGATCCTAAAATCTTTGCTCCTGCTCTGCAGACGAGGAATACACCAACTGGTACAAAATATACTTCACTAGTGGAAAAGGAGCAAGAAAGTGTCTGCAGCAGCTTCTCTGCTTGCTGCAAACACAGACAACCAACAGGACTTGTGTCTTGAGAAAACCAACACAGTAACAGCAAAGCACAGTGTTCTACATATCTCTTCCAAGGAAATCAAGCAATTTAGGTCCTAAAACCTTTGCTCCTGCTCTCCAGACAAGGAATACACCAACTGGTACAAAATATACGTCAGTAGTGGAGAAAGCAGGTACGTGTCTTCAAGAGCTTCTCTGCTCGCTGCAAGTACAGAGAACAAACAGGGTTTGTTTCTTGAGAAAACCGACACAGCAACAGCAAAGCATAGTGTTCTACAGAGCTCTTCCATGGAAATCAAGTAATTTAGGTCCTAACATATTTGCTCTTGCTCTGCAGACGAGGAATACACCAACTGGTACAAAATATACTTCACTTGTGGAAAAGGGGCAAGAAAGTGTCTGCAGCAGCTTCTCTGCTTGCTGCAAACACAGACAACCAACAGGACTTGTGTCTTGAGAAAACCAACACAGCAACAGCAAAGCATAGTGTTCTACATAGCTCTTCCATGGAAAACAAGCAATTTAGATCCTAAAACCTTTGCTCTTGCTCTGCAGAGGAGGAACACACCAACTGGCACAAAATATACTTCACTTGTGGAAAAGGGGCAAGAAAGTGTCTGCAGCAGCTTCTCTGCTTGCTGCAAACACAGACAACCAACAGGACTTGTGTCTTGAGAAAACCAACACAGCAACAGCAAAGCATAGTGTTCTACATAGCTCTTCCATGGAAAACAAGCAATTTAGATCCTAAAACCTTTGCTCTTGCTCTGCAGACGAGGAATACACCAACTGGTACAAAATATACTTCACTCGTGGAAAAGGAGCAAGAAAGTGTCTGCAGCAGCTTCTCTGCTTGCTGCAAACACAGACAACCAACAGGACTTGTGTCTTGAGAAAACCAACACAGCAACAGCAAAGCATAGTGTTCTACATAGCTCTTCCATGGAAAACAAGCAATTTAGATCCTAAAACCTTTGCTCTTGCTCTGCAGACGAGGAATACACCAACTGGTACAAAATATACTTCACTTGTGGAAAAGGGGCAAGAAAGTGTCTGCAGCAGCTTCTCTGCTTGCTGCAAACACAGACAACCAACAGGACTTGTGTCTTGAGAAAACCAACACAGCAACAGCAAAGCATAGTGTTCTACATAGCTCTTCCATGGAAAACAAGCAATTTAGATCCTAAAACCTTTGCTCTTGCTCTGCAGAGGAGGAACACACCAACTGGCACAAAATATACTTCACTTGTGGAAAAGGGGCAAGAAAGTGTCTGCAGCAGCTTCTCTGCTTGCTGAAAACACAGGGAACAAACAGGGCTTGTGTCTTTAGAAAACCAACACAGCAACAGCAAAGCATAGTGTTCTACATAGCTCTTCCATGGAAAACAAGCAATTTAGATCCTAAAACCTTTGATCTTGCTCTGCAGACGAGGAATACACCAACTGGTACAAAATATACTTCACTTGTGGAAAAGGGGCAAGAAAGTGTCTGCAGCAGCTTCTCTGCTTGCTGCAAACACAGACAACCAACAGGACTTGTGTCTTGAGAAAACCAACACAGCAACAGCAAAGCATAGTGTTCTACATAGCTCTTCCATGGAAAACAAGCAATTTAGATCCTAAAACCTTTGATCTTGCTCTGCAGACGAGGAATACACCAACTGGTACAAAATATACTTCACTAGTGGAAAAGGGGCAAGAAAGTGTCTGCAGCAGCTTCTCTGCTTGCTGAAAACACAGAGAACAAACAGGGCTTGTGTCTTTAGAAAACCAACACAGCAACAGCAAAGCATAGTGTTCTACATAGCTCTTCCATGGAAAACAAGCAATTTAGATCCTAAAACCTTTGCTCTTGCTCTGCAGACGAGGAATACACCAACTGGTACAAAATATACTTCACTAGTGGAAAAGGAGCAAGAAAGTGTCTGCAGCAGCTTCTCTGCTTGCTGCAAACACAGACAACCAACAGGACTTGTGTCTTGAGAAAACCAACACAGTAACAGCAAAGCACAGTGTTCTACATATCTCTTCCAAGGAAATCAAGCAATTTAGGTCCTAAAACCTTTGCTCCTGCTCTCCAGACGAGGAATACACCAACTGGTACAAAATATACGTCAGTAGTGGAGAAAGCAGGTACGTGTCTTCAAGAGCTTCTCTGCTCGCTGCAAGTACAGAGAACAAACAGGGTTTGTTTCTTGAGAAAACCAACACAGCAACAGCAAAGCATAGTGTTCTACATAGCTCTTCCATGGAAAACAAGCAATTTAGATCCTAAAACCTTTGCTCTTGCTCTGCAGAGGAGGAACACACCAACTGGCACAAAATATACTTCACTCGTGGAAAAGGGGCAAGAAAGTGTCTGCAGCAGCTTCTCTGCTTGCTGCAAACACAGACAACCAACAGGACTTGTGTCTTGAGAAAACCAACACAGCAACAGCAAAGCATAGTGTTCTGCAGAGCTCTTCCATGGAAAACAAGCAATTTAGATCCTAAAACCTTTGCTCTTGCTCTGCAGACGAGGAATACACCAACTGGTACAAAATATACTTCACTAGTGGAAAAGGGGCAAGAAAGTGTCTGCAGCAGCTTCTCTGCTTGCTGCAAACACAGACAACCAACAGGACTTGTGTCTTGAGAAAACCAACACAGTAACAGCAAAGCACAGTGTTCTACATATCTCTTCCAAGGAAATCAAGCAATTTAGGTCCTAAAACCTTTGCTCCTGCTCTCCAGACGAGGAATACACCAACTGGTACAAAATATACATCAGTAGTGGAGAAAGCAGGTACGTGTCTTCAAGAGCTTCTCTGCTCGCTGCAAGTACAGAGAACAAACAGGGTTTGTTTCTTGAGAAAACCGACACAGCAACAGCAAAGCATAGTGTTCTACAGAGCTCTTCCATGGAAATCAAGTAATTTAGGTCCTAACATATTTGCTCTTGCTCTGCAGACGAGGAATACACCAACTGGTACAAAATATACTTCACTTGTGGAAAAGGGGCAAGAAAGTGTCTGCAGCAGCTTCTCTGCTTGCTGCAAACACAGACAACCAACAGGACTTGTGTCTTGAGAAAACCAACACAGCAACAGCAAAGCATAGTGTTCTACATAGCTCTTCCATGGAAAACAAGCAATTTAGATCCTAAAACCTTTGCTCTTGCTCTGCAGACGAGGAATACACCAACTGCTACAAAATATACTTCACTAGTGGAAAAGGAGCAAGAAAGTGTCTGCAGCAGCTTCTCTGCTTGCTGCAAACACAGACAACCAACAGGACTTGTGTCTTGAGAAAACCAACACAGCAACAGCAAAGCATAGTGTTCTACATAGCTCTTCCATGGAAAACAAGCAATTTAGATCCTAAAACCTTTGCTCTTGCTCTGCAGACGAGGAATACACCAACTGGTACAAAATATACTTCACTTGTGGAAAAGGGGCAAGAAAGTGTCTGCAGCAGCTTCTCTGCTTGCTGCAAACACAGACAACCAACAGGACTTGTGTCTTGAGAAAACCAACACAGCAACAGCAAAGCATAGTGTTCTACATAGCTCTTCCATGGAAAACAAGCAATTTAGATCCTAAAACCTTTGCTCTTGCTCTGCAGAGGAGGAACACACCAACTGGCACAAAATATACTTCACTTGTGGAAAAGGGGCAAGAAAGTGTCTGCAGCAGCTTCTCTGCTTGCTGCAAACACAGACAACCAACAGGACTTGTGTCTTGAGAAAACCAACACAGCAACAGCAAAGCATAGTGTTCTACATAGCTCTTCCATGGAAAACAAGCAATTTAGATCCTAAAACCTTTGCTCTTGCTCTGCAGACGAGGAATACACCAACTGGTACAAAATATACTTCACTAGTGGAAAAGGAGCAAGAAAGTGTCTGCAGCAGCTTCTCTGCTTGCTGCAAACACAGACAACCAACAGGACTTGTGTCTTGAGAAAACCAACACAGCAACAGCAAAGCATAGTGTTCTACATAGCTCTTCCATGGAAAACAAGCAATTTAGATCCTAAAACCTTTGCTCTTGCTCTGCAGACGAGGAATACACCAACTGGTACAAAATATACTTCACTTGTGGAAAAGGGGCAAGAAAGTGTCTGCAGCAGCTTCTCTGCTTGCTGCAAACACAGACAACCAACAGGACTTGTGTCTTGAGAAAACCAACACAGCAACAGCAAAGCATAGTGTTCTACATAGCTCTTCCATGGAAAACAAGCAATTTAGATCCTAAAACCTTTGCTCTTGCTCTGCAGACGAGGAACACACCAACTGGCACAAAATATACTTCACTTGTGGAAAAGGGGCAAGAAAGTGTCTGCAGCAGCTTCTCTGCTTGCTGAAAACACAGGGAACAAACAGGGCTTGTGTCTTTAGAAAACCAACACAGCAACAGCAAAGCATAGTGTTCTACATAGCTCTTCCATGGAAAACAAGCAATTTAGATCCTAAAACCTTTGCTCTTGCTCTGCAGACGAGGAATACACCAACTGGTACAAAATATACTTCACTTGTGGAAAAGGGGCAAGAAAGTGTCTGCAGCAGCTTCTCTGCTTGCTGCAAACACAGACAACCAACAGGACTTGTGTCTTGAGAAAACCAACACAGCAACAGCAAAGCATAGTGTTCTACAGAGCTCTTCCATGGAAAACAAGCAATTTAGATCCTAAAACCTTTGCTCTTGCTCTGCAGACGAGGAATACACCAACTGGTACAAAATATACCTCACTAGTGGAAAAGGAGCAAGAAAGTGTCTGCAGCAGCTTCTCTGCTTGCTGCAAACACAGACAACCAACAGGACTTGTGTCTTGAGAAAACCAACACAGCAACAGCAAAGCATAGTGTTCTACATAGCTCTTCCATGGAAAACAAGCAATTTAGATCCTAAAACCTTTGATCTTGCTCTGCAGACGAGGAATACACCAACTGGTACAAAATATACTTCACTAGTGGAAAAGGAGCAAGAAAGTGTCTGCAGCAGCTTCTCTGCTTGCTGAAAACACAGAGAACAAACAGGGCTTGTGTCTTGAGAAAACCAACACAGCAACAGCAAAGCATAGTGTTCTACATAGCTCTTCCATGGAAAACAAGCAATTTAGATCCTAAAACCTTTGCTCTTGCTCTGCAGACGAGGAGTACACCAACTGGTACAAAATATACTTCACTAGTGGAAAAGGAGCAAGAAAGTGTCTGCAGCAGCTTCTCTGCTTGCTGCAAACACAGACAACCAACAGGACTTGTGTCTTGAGAAAACCAACACAGTAACAGCAAAGCACAGTGGTCTACATACCTCTTCCAAGGAAATCAAGCAATTTAGGTCCTAAAACCTTTGCTCCTGCTCTCCAGACGAGGAATACACCAACTGGTACAAAATATACGTCAGTAGTGGAGAAAGCAGGTACGTGTCTTCAAGAGCTTCTCTGCTCGCTGCAAGTACAGAGAACAAACAGGGTTTGTTTCTTGAGAAAACCGACACAGCAACAGCAAAGCATACTGTTCTACAGAGCTCTTCCATGGAAATCAAGTAATTTAGGTCCTAACATATTTGCTCTTGCTCTGCAGAGGAGGAATACACCAACTGGTACAAAATATACTTCACTTGTGGAAAAGGGGCAAGAAAGTGTCTGCAGCAGCTTCTCTGCTTGCTGCAAACACAGACAACCAACAGGACTTGTGTCTTGAGAAAACCAACACAGCAACAGCAAAGCATAGTGTTCTACATAGCTCTTCCATGGAAAACAAGCAATTTAGATCCTAAAACCTTTGCTCTTGCTCTGCAGAGGAGGAACACACCAACTGGCACAAAATATACTTCACTCGTGGAAAAGGGGCAAGAAAGTGTCTGCAGCAGCTTCTCTGCTTGCTGAAAACACAGGGAACAAACAGGGCTTGTGTCTTGAGAAAACCAACACAGCAACAGCAAAGCATAGTGTTCTACATAGCTCTTCCATGGAAAACAAGCAATTTAGATCCTAAAACCTTTGCTCTTGCTCTGCAGACGAGGAATACACCAACTGGTACAAAATATACTTCACTTGTGGAAAAGGGGCAAGAAAGTGTCTGCAGCAGCTTCTCTGCTTGCTGCAAACACAGACAACCAACAGGACTTGTGTCTTGAGAAAACCAACACAGCAACAGCAAAGCATAGTGTTCTGCAGAGCTCTTCCATGGAAAACAAGCAATTTAGATCCTAAAACCTTTGCTCTTGCTCTGCAGACGAGGAATACACCAACTGGTACAAAATATACTTCACTAGTGGAAAAGGGGCAAGAAAGTGTCTGCAGCAGCTTCTCTGCTTGCTGAAAACACAGAGAACAAACAGGGCTTGTGTCTTGAGAAAACCAACACAGCAACAGCAAAGCATAGTGTTCTTAATAGCTCTTCCATGGAAAACAAGCAATTTAGATCCTAAAACCTTTGCTCCTGCTCTGCAGACGAGGAATACACCAACTGGTACAAAATATACTTCACTAGTGGAAAAGGAGCAAGAAAGTGTCTGCAGCAGCTTCTCTGCTTGCTGCAAACACAGACAACCAACAGGACTTGTGTCTTGAGAAAACCAACACAGTAACAGCAAAGCACAGTGTTCTACATATCTCTTCCAAGGAAATCAAGCAATTTAGGTCCTAAAACCTTTGCTCCTGCTCTCCAGACAAGGAATACACCAACTGGTACAAAATATACGTCAGTAGTGGAGAAAGCAGGTACGTGTCTTCAAGAGCTTCTCTGCTCGCTGCAAGTACAGAGAACAAACAGGGTTTGTTTCTTGAGAAAACCGACACAGCAACAGCAAAGCATAGTGTTCTACAGAGCTCTTCCATGGAAATCAAGTAATTTAGGTCCTAACATATTTGCTCTTGCTCTGCAGATGAGGAATACACCAACTGGTACAAAATATACTTCACTTGTGGAAAAGGGGCAAGAAAGTGTCTGCAGCAGCTTCTCTGCTTGCTGCAAACACAGACAACCAACCGGACTTGTGTCTTGAGAAAACCAACACAGCAACAGCAAAGCATAGTGTTCTACATAGCTCTTCCATGGAAAACAAGCAATTTAGATCCTAAAACCTTTGCTCTTGCTCTGCAGAGGAGGAACACACCAACTGGCACAAAATATACTTCACTTGTGGAAAAGGGGCAAGAAAGTGTCTGCAGCAGCTTCTCTGCTTGCTGAAAACACAGGGAACAAACAGGGCTTGTGTCTTTAGAAAACCAACACAGCAACAGCAAAGCATAGTGTTCTACATAGCTCTTCCATGGAAAACAAGCAATTTAGATCCTAAAACCTTTGCTCTTGCTCTGCAGAGGAGGAACACACCAACTGGCACAAAATATACTTCACTTGTGGAAAAGGGGCAAGAAAGTGTCTGCAGCAGCTTCTCTGCTTGCTGAAAACACAGGGAACAAACAGGGCTTGTGTCTTTAGAAAACCAACACAGCAACAGCAAAGCATAG
Organism: Prinia subflava; assembly: GCF_021018805.1. Classification (NCBI taxonomy): domain Eukaryota; kingdom Metazoa; phylum Chordata; class Aves; order Passeriformes; family Cisticolidae; genus Prinia; species Prinia subflava. Next base: position 5,943 of record NW_026961031.1, on the reverse strand, counting down.
TGTTCTACATAGCTCTTCCATGGAAAACAAGCAATTTAGATCCTAAAACCTTTTCTCTTGCTCTGCAGACGAGGAATACACCAACTGGTACAAAATATACTTCACTAGTGGAAAAGGGGCAAGAAAGTGTCTGCAGCAGCTTCTCTGCTTGCTGCAAACACAGACAACCAACAGGACTTGTGTCTTGAGAAAACCAACACAGCAACAGCAAAGCATAGTGTTCTACATAGCTCTTCCATGGAAAACAAGCAATTTAGATCCTAAAACCTTTGCTCTTGCTCTGCAGACGAGGAATACACCAACTGGTACAAAATATACTTCACTAGTGGAAAAGGGGCAAGAAAGTGTCTGCAGCAGCTTCTCTGCTTGCTGCAAACACAGACAACCAACAGGACTTGTGTCTTGAGAAAACCAACACAGTAACAGCAAAGCACAGTGTTCTACATATCTCTTCCAAGGAAATCAAGCAATTTAGGTCCTAAAACCTTTGCTCCTGCTCTCCAGACGAGGAATACACCAACTGGTACAAAATATACGTCAGTAGTGGAGAAAGCAGGTACGTGTCTTCAAGAGCTTCTCTGCTCGCTGCAAGTACAGAGAACAAACAGGGTTTGTTTCTTGAGAAAACCGACACAGCAACAGCAAAGCATAGTGTTCTACAGAGCTCTTCCATGGAAATCAAGTAATTTAGGTCCTAACATATTTGCTCTTGCTCTGCAGAGGAGGAATACACCAACTGGTACAAAATATACTTCACTTGTGGAAAAGGGGCAAGAAAGTGTCTGCAGCAGCTTCTCTGCTTGCTGCAAACACAGACAACCAACAGGACTTGTGTCTTGAGAAAACCAACACAGCAACAGAAAAGCATAGTGTTCTACATAGCTCTTCCATGGAAAACAAGCAATTTAGATCCTAAAACCTTTGCTCTTGCTCTGCAGAGGAGGAACACACCAACTGGCACAAAATATACTTCACTTGTGGAAAAGGGGCAAGAAAGTGTCTGCAGCAGCTTCTCTGCTTGCTGCAAACACAGACAACCAACAGGACTTGTGTCTTGAGAAAACCAACACAGCAACAGCAAAGCATAGTGTTCTACATAGCTCTTCCATGGAAAACAAGCAATTTAGATCCTAAAACCTTTGCTCTTGCTCTGCAGACGAGGAATACACCAACTGGTACAAAATATACTTCACTTGTGGAAAAGGAGCAAGAAAGTGTCTGCAGCAGCTTCTCTGCTTGCTGCAAACACAGACAACCAACAGGACTTGTGTCTTGAGAAAACCAACACAGCAACAGCAAAGCATAGTGTTCTACATAGCTCTTCCATGGAAAACAAGCAATTTAGATCCTAAAACCTTTGCTCTTGCTCTGCAGACGAGGAATACACCAACTGGTACAAAATATACTTCACTTGTGGAAAAGGGGCAAGAAAGTGTCTGCAGCAGCTTCTCTGCTTGCTGCAAACACAGACAACCAACAGGACTTGTGTCTTGAGAAAACCAACACAGCAACAGCAAAGCATAGTGTTCTACATAGCTCTTCCATGGAAAACAAGCAATTTAGATCCTAAAACCTTTGCTCTTGCTCTGCAGAGGAGGAACACACCAACTGGCACAAAATATACTTCACTTGTGGAAAAGGGGCAAGAAAGTGTCTGCAGCAGCTTCTCTGCTTGCTGAAAACACAGGGAACAAACAGGGCTTGTGTCTTTAGAAAACCAACACAGCAACAGCAAAGCATAGTGTTCTACATAGCTCTTCCATGGAAAACAAGCAATTTAGATCCTAAAACCTTTGCTCTTGCTCTGCAGACGAGGAATACACCAACTGGTACAAAATATACTTCACTTGTGGAAAAGGGGCAAGAAAGTGTCTGCAGCAGCTTCTCTGCTTGCTGCAAACACAGACAACCAACAGGACTTGTGTCTTGAGAAAACCAACACAGCAACAGCAAAGCATAGTGTTCTACATAGCTCTTCCATGGAAAACAAGCAATTTAGATCCTAAAACCTTTGCTCTTGCTCTGCAGACGAGGAATACACCAACTGGTACAAAATATACTTCACTAGTGGAAAAGGGGCAAGAAAGTGTCTGCAGCAGCTTCTCTGCTTGCTGAAAACACAGAGAACAAACAGGGTTTGTTTCTTGAGAAAACCAACACAGCAACAGCAAAGCATAGTGTTCTACATAGCTCTTCCATGGAAAACAAGCAATTTAGATCCTAAAACCTTTGCTCTTGCTCTGCAGACGAGGAATACACCAACTGGTACAAAATATACTTCACTAGTGGAAAAGGGGCAAGAAAGTGTCTGCAGCAGCTTCTCTGCTTGCTGCAAACACAGACAACCAACAGGACTTGTGTCTTGAGAAAACCAACACAGTAACAGCAAAGCACAGTGTTCTACATATCTCTTCCAAGGAAATCAAGCAATTTAGGTCCTAAAACCTTTGCTCCTGCTCTCCAGACGAGGAATACACCAACTGGTACAAAATATACGTCAGTAGTGGAGAAAGCAGGTACGTGTCTTCAAGAGCTTCTCTGCTCGCTGCAAGTACAGAGAACAAACAGGGTTTGTTTCTTGAGAAAACCAACACAGCAACAGCAAAGCATAGTGTTCTACATAGCTCTTCCATGGAAAACAAGCAATTTAGATCCTAAAACCTTTGCTCTTGCTCTGCAGAGGAGGAACACACCAACTGGCACAAAATATACTTCACTCGTGGAAAAGGGGCAAGAAAGTGTCTGCAGCAGCTTCTCTGCTTGCTGAAAACACAGGGAACAAACAGGGCTTGTGTCTTGAGAAAACCAACACAGCAACAGCAAAGCATAGTGTTCTACATAGCTCTTCCATGGAAAACAAGCAATTTAGATCCTAAAACCTTTGCTCTTGCTCTGCAGACGAGGAATACACCAACTGGTACAAAATATACTTCACTTGTGGAAAAGGGGCAAGAAAGTGTCTGCAGCAGATTCTCTGCTTGCTGCAAACACAGACAACCAACAGGACTTGTGTCTTGAGAAAACCAACACAGCAACAGCAAAGCATAGTGTTCTGCAGAGCTCTTCCATGGAAAACAAGCAATTTAGATCCTAAAACCTTTGCTCTTGCTCTGCAGACGAGGAATACACCAACTGGTACAAAATATACTTCACTAGTGGAAAAGGGGCAAGAAAGTGTCTGCAGCAGCTTCTCTGCTTGCTGAAAACACAGAGAACAAACAGGGCTTGTGTCTTGAGAAAACCAACACAGCAACAGCAAAGCATAGTGTTCTTAATAGCTCTTCCATGGAAAACAAGCAATTTAGATCCTAAAACCTTTGCTCCTGCTCTGCAGACGAGGAATACACCAACTGGTACAAAATATACTTCACTAGTGGAAAAGGAGCAAGAAAGTGTCTGCAGCAGCTTCTCTGCTTGCTGCAAACACAGACAACCAACAGGACTTGTGTCTTGAGAAAACCAACACAGTAACAGCAAAGCACAGTGTTCTACATATCTCTTCCAAGGAAATCAAGCAATTTAGGTCCTAAAACCTTTGCTCCTGCTCTCCAGACAAGGAATACACCAACTGGTACAAAATATACGTCAGTAGTGGAGAAAGCAGGTACGTGTCTTCAAGAGCTTCTCTGCTCGCTGCAAGTACAGAGAACAAACAGGGTTTGTTTCTTGAGAAAACCGACACAGCAACAGCAAAGCATAGTGTTCTACAGAGCTCTTCCATGGAAATCAAGTAATTTAGGTCCTAACATATTTGCTCTTGCTCTGCAGATGAGGAATACACCAACTGGTACAAAATATACTTCACTTGTGGAAAAGGGGCAAGAAAGTGTCTGCAGCAGCTTCTCTGCTTGCTGCAAACACAGACAACCAACCGGACTTGTGTCTTGAGAAAACCAACACAGCAACAGCAAAGCATAGTGTTCTACATAGCTCTTCCATGGAAAACAAGCAATTTAGATCCTAAAACCTTTGCTCTTGCTCTGCAGAGGAGGAACACACCAACTGGCACAAAATATACTTCACTTGTGGAAAAGGGGCAAGAAAGTGTCTGCAGCAGCTTCTCTGCTTGCTGAAAACACAGGGAACAAACAGGGCTTGTGTCTTTAGAAAACCAACACAGCAACAGCAAAGCATAGTGTTCTACATAGCTCTTCCATGGAAAACAAGCAATTTAGATCCTAAAACCTTTGCTCTTGCTCTGCAGAGGAGGAACACACCAACTGGCACAAAATATACTTCACTTGTGGAAAAGGGGCAAGAAAGTGTCTGCAGCAGCTTCTCTGCTTGCTGAAAACACAGGGAACAAACAGGGCTTGTGTCTTTAGAAAACCAACACAGCAACAGCAAAGCATAGTGTTCTACATAGCTCTTCCATGGAAAACAAGCAATTTAGATCCTAAAACCTTTTCTCTTGCTCTGCAGACGAGGAATACACCAACTGGTACAAAATATACTTCACTAGTGGAAAAGGGGCAAGAAAGTGTCTGCAGCAGCTTCTCTGCTTGCTGCAAACACAGACAACCAACAGGACTTGTGTCTTGAGAAAACCAACACAGCAACAGCAAAGCATAGTGTTCTACATAGCTCTTCCATGGAAAACAAGCAATTTAGATCCTAAAACCTTTGCTCTTGCTCTGCAGACGAGGAATACACCAACTGGTACAAAATATACTTCACTAGTGGAAAAGGGGCAAGAAAGTGTCTGCAGCAGCTTCTCTGCTTGCTGCAAACACAGACAACCAACAGGACTTGTGTCTTGAGAAAACCAACACAGTAACAGCAAAGCACAGTGTTCTACATATCTCTTCCAAGGAAATCAAGCAATTTAGGTCCTAAAACCTTTGCTCCTGCTCTCCAGACGAGGAATACACCAACTGGTACAAAATATACGTCAGTAGTGGAGAAAGCAGGTACGTGTCTTCAAGAGCTTCTCTGCTCGCTGCAAGTACAGAGAACAAACAGGGTTTGTTTCTTGAGAAAACCGACACAGCAACAGCAAAGCATAGTGTTCTACAGAGCTCTTCCATGGAAATCAAGTAATTTAGGTCCTAACATATTTGCTCTTGCTCTGCAGAGGAGGAATACACCAACTGGTACAAAATATACTTCACTTGTGGAAAAGGGGCAAGAAAGTGTCTGCAGCAGCTTCTCTGCTTGCTGCAAACACAGACAACCAACAGGACTTGTGTCTTGAGAAAACCAACACAGCAACAGAAAAGCATAGTGTTCTACATAGCTCTTCCATGGAAAACAAGCAATTTAGATCCTAAAACCTTTGCTCTTGCTCTGCAGAGGAGGAACACACCAACTGGCACAAAATATACTTCACTTGTGGAAAAGGGGCAAGAAAGTGTCTGCAGCAGCTTCTCTGCTTGCTGCAAACACAGACAACCAACAGGACTTGTGTCTTGAGAAAACCAACACAGCAACAGCAAAGCATAGTGTTCTACATAGCTCTTCCATGGAAAACAAGCAATTTAGATCCTAAAACCTTTGCTCTTGCTCTGCAGACGAGGAATACACCAACTGGTACAAAATATACTTCACTTGTGGAAAAGGAGCAAGAAAGTGTCTGCAGCAGCTTCTCTGCTTGCTGCAAACACAGACAACCAACAGGACTTGTGTCTTGAGAAAACCAACACAGCAACAGCAAAGCATAGTGTTCTACATAGCTCTTCCATGGAAAACAAGCAATTTAGATCCTAAAACCTTTGCTCTTGCTCTGCAGACGAGGAATACACCAACTGGTACAAAATATACTTCACTTGTGGAAAAGGGGCAAGAAAGTGTCTGCAGCAGCTTCTCTGCTTGCTGCAAACACAGACAACCAACAGGACTTGTGTCTTGAGAAAACCAACACAGCAACAGCAAAGCATAGTGTTCTACATAGCTCTTCCATGGAAAACAAGCAATTTAGATCCTAAAACCTTTGCTCTTGCTCTG